>NC_056750.1:311080932-311194875 GCF_019279795.1 Protopterus annectens | reverse complement strand
GAAAAGCAAACAGAATTCCAGAAATAGTTGACTCATACTAATTCCAGAATTTTACAAACTCTTACCTGATAACATCTTGAAAATCTTACTCAATGCATTCCAAGAAGTTAAAACTGCAGCAGACATCCCTCCCCTCATGAAAATATTATATCTTCTCTCCCATCTTAAAACCAAATAAAGAGCCTGACCTATGCACATCATACAGGCCAATTTATTTGCTTAACATCGATTACAAGATACTCATGTCTATCTTAGCAGACAGAATAAATAGCATTCTTTCAGTAATAATTCATGAAGACCAAACTGGGTTTATCAAAAACAGAAAGGTACAAGACAATGTAATTAGATTCCCTTCCTTAATAGACTTAGCAAACAAGAAAAAATGAGATTTCTGTTTTAAACCTTGATACAGATAAAGCTTATGACTTGCTAAGTTGGCCATATCTTTTTAAAGCTCTACAAAAATACAATTTCTCCCCAAACTTTATAGGATTAATTAAAAAACTATAAGAAGAGTACTTAGCCTATTTAAAGATTGGATCTTATCTATCTAGCCCATTCTAAATATTAACAGGTACTAAGCAGGGTTGCCCTCTTTCCCCATTACTTTTTGCCCTGGCAATTGAGCCTCTTGCAAATTGCAATGGAAATGATGACAGTGTTAAAGAATATAAAGCGTCAGACAAATTATCCCCCAAGATACAACTGTTTGCTGATGACCTACTAATAACGTCCATTGATACTGAAAATTCAATAGATCACCTATTACATAATCTAGACATCTTTGCAAACATCTGTGGTCTAAAATTCAATCACAACAAAACTCAGGAACTTCTAGTGAATAAACATATTACTCTGAAACTTAAAATAAAAAAGATATAATAATTCCACCACCTGCCAAATTTAAACAGAACATTAATAAATTATTATTAAACTTCCTTTGGTATCCCAAAAAACAATAATTTATCTTCTCTGGCACACAAGCTAGGATGAAGGAAGTACAGGGTTTCCAAATATTGATTTTTATTTAAACTCCACATTTATTAAGTGTTACTTTGGAATGATATTTCCCATGCATCATATTGGAAATCAGTACATGAAACCTTACTTCTTAATAGTAATATGACATTGCTTGAACCATATACTCAAATACATACAAACATCTTTATATGGATTTTAAAAATAAGCATTCAAAGTGAAAGGTCAAAACTTGATCTTACACCTCTTATAAACCAAATATTGCTTATTTTCTAATAAATTAAGCATGTATTAATAACTATATTACCTATTGCCTACACAAATGAATGTGTGATATCTTTTGATATTCAAAAAATGTTAAAATTTAAGAAGGGTGACCTATTATACTGGAATCAATTTCTCTCAGCTAATAAAATAAGTTTTGCAGACTATTTGATCAGCAGATATAGTTTGCAAAATTGCAATTGGATGGACATCCAAAACTTGTAAAGTATTTTATACATACTAAGCTCATACCCTCATTAGATGCATACAATAAGCGCAACTTAAAAATCTTACATTTTATTTCAACAATTAATAGCTCACCCAAGAACACTTCATACATATCTGTTATTTATAAAATTCCCAGAAATTATAACAAAACAGAGGTTTCTTTTTGCATTTATTCAAGTGAAGTTAATAAGTATTTTCAGGAAAAAAGATAAACTTTGTTTACAGTCAGTCAGCGAAGGAATCCACATCTTCCCTGTTCTGGCATGCATACACTTGGAAATCTTTCATAGATGTTTCACAGACTAGCAATAATGTACAAGAACTATGAAATGAAATATTGGAGATATGGACACCCTGATGCTGACTGGATACATACATTTGTTAACTACAAAATTATTTCTCAATTTTGGTTAGACCTTAGATATCTTTGTAAAGCTCTATGGAATGACATCTGTATAATTTCTGACTCCCTTTATCCTTTTCAATTTTCCTAAAGTCAATATTAAAAAACAAACATTTTACTATGGTCTATCCTCTCTATAGCAAGGAGAATTGTTACTAAAAATTGGAAATCCCAATTAACTCCCGTCATAAGAATGACATTGCTACTATAAAAGCAAGGACTAACAACATAACTCATCATTTAATTGCATGGGCAAAATTTTCTAATCTTTTAGAGAAATATTAAGTGTTCTATGCATATTGCTTCCTTAATTCTTATAGACATTCTATATAGTTTTTTTTTTGTTACTATACTGTTAAATTGTGTTATAAAATAAAAACATTTTAAAAAAAGAAAATTTATGCTAATGCAAAACATGTTATTCCAGCAAATTTCTAAGTGTTATAAACATTTAAAACCTGTCTCCGATTTGAAAAGCTTTGTTCTATTTATCTATGTGTTTATTTATTGTCATTCCTGATTTTTGAGCCAAGAAGCAGACACACACGCACACACACACACACACACACACACACACACACACAAAACCACCCACCTGTCCTTGTAATTGCCGGTGATGCTGTTACGTGGTGTAATCTGATTTAAACTTTTTTTCTTCACCTACACTATATATGGCAATACACAACCACATTTACAGAGGGAAAATAAAGATAATAAGCAGGTCATTTTTGTTCCAATCCATGCTTAAGGGTGACTCAACAGGCTTCCCTGAAGCCAGGGACTTGCATCTCTATTCCAGTTGGTTACTTCTCCAAACGTTGTTCTGTTATTGGCTGTAATTGCAAATTGGTAGCCAATCAGAGAACAGAAAGTAGAACTACCACTGTCTGAAGCAGAGCAGTGGAACACTGCTTCACTTCCTTGTGAAATGCTGAGCTCTACACATAATGAGGTACACTTGAGCACTAAGAAGGAGATCATTAGGGAGAGCAATAAACTGTATTCATGACTTTAAGCATGTCATTGTCTGCAACCACATTGGCACATTTGATTTTAACATCCTCACACTACAGCCCTGACATAACTTTTGTAACAGTCACCTTCCCCTATAATCCTTCATTTTTAGTACATTTCAAAACTGCTTCTAGTACCTAAATATTCCTATAGATATTTCTAGAATATTGAAATAGTCTTGACTTAAAAAAAATATATACCTTCAGATGTTAAGAACTTCAAAATGACTAACTTTGCATTTACAAGTACTTTATTACAAATTTAATTCACTTTTTAAATCTGTTCATTGCTCTACAAACTTTATAAGCAATAGTGAATATTCTATTTTAATTTTATTTATGCAGTCTGACTCATATTTAAGCAAGTTGCAAAGAAATAAATGGAGGTTATTTCAGTACAATATCATGATCATTTAAATAGGAATGTTTCTTAGTTCTCATAACCATGTGTACAACAGCTTTTGATAGTAAGAATGGTATCTAGCAATAGGACCAATACTGCACAACGTACCAATGGATGTATAGGCAATACAGCAAAATTGTGCAAGTTCATAAGAAAACAGTTTAAAAATCTGTGCAATCATGGTAGACATACATTAACTCAGGATATATTTTGTGATGGACTATTCCTTCAAACGTTACAAACTTCACCTGCAGGTGCGTACCTTTGGAGGAGGTTATATTAAGTAAGGGAGTAGTGGTAGCAAAAACCTTTGCATAGAGGCAGTGGGAGTCCTAATGTTTATGAATATCATGCTTGATTTTAAGCTCTGCATTTCTAAAGTACAGCCAAACAATCCAATTCAGGTGAATTGAGGAGGCCAAAACATGCATGTCAGCTCATGGGGTTTGGCTTTATTACCCTGAATTTACCCACAAAGACTCAAAAAGTAAAGAATCATACACATTCAAAAGCCTTGTCGAAGAAACACTGATATGTCCTTAAGGGGTCATTTGCTTTTACCCCAAACCTGCACTACTAGAGGTTTAAGGTATTACACAGGAGAAGATTCTAGTTTGTCTTGATCTTTCTTGCAGTTTTTCAGAATGGTTTTGTTTGTGGGACCGTTTTATCCTTCGATTTGTATAATTCTTTATTTGATTATATCAACACACATTTTGGGTATAACCATGCTGTAGGACCATGGTGTAGGATCAGTTTCCTTTCCAGTTATGTCCATCTTTTCCAGGTTCTCGCACTCCAGATATACTTTCTCTCTCAGGTAAAAACATATTTTCTTTGCGGCTATGCTGCTAGTGCTACATTAAAGCCTATGTGCAACTTGACATGATATTTGAAGTCATTGAGAAATTAAAAACTAAGTTACTATATTCCATAACAGACTCAAATCTATTTATTCGGTATCTGTATCCCTCTTAGTAACTTAGCTGTATGACATTTCAAGATATTGGGTATGCAGACCCTAAAGCAAGAAATGATTGGATGCCAAAACTTGAGAGTGGTCTACCCTTATCATACTTGCACATCTCAAACTACACACAAGTTTTAGACCCTTGAATCTAGGATATGCAGATCTGTAACCCTATCTAATCCTAGGAATCATCTTTGAGAGGTATCAATAATGGATAGAACTGGCTACCTATTTCTCTCACTGCTACTGTTTTGACCAGTACACTACTGCATAAAACAATACCTTGGAGTAGTACTGTCCTCCATTAAAAAGAAGAATACTGCTACTAAGGGAGCAAACCTACTAGTTATGAAGTAATAAAGATGAAAACCTTCTACTAGTCAGTACCCAATTCAAGACTCCCATGAGGAAAAAAGCCTTCTTTAAACTAGATCCTGTTACATGGAATAAATTACCAAATGAAGTAAGAGGTCAACAGCCCTTACAGCTTTGTCTGCTTGAGAAAGCCACTTGTATCTGTTTTAGGGAAAATGAGGATCCTAATCCCACTGTATCATCCATAAACTATACCAAATGCATACAACTTTAGAACTGTTCTTCTATATACATAAAATGTAAATAATGCAAATGCTGCACCATTTTACTTTATAATACCTTACAAAATTGTACTTTACTCTATGCATATATAACTTGTAATATATTGTTTTATGTCTGAATTTTAAGAAGCTCAGGTTATGACTAGAAAGGGTCAATAGACCATCTAACCAAACAGGTTAACAAATAAATAAATAAAACCAAATATGTACATTTAAAATTATTTTTGCCTCTTGTCATTCAGTTTGGCTTCTATATAACAATATATGGGGAGCGGCACTTGTAATTTATAAACATAATGACTTGCATTTGCTTTCTTCAGCCATGGCAGAAGATTTAACTTTATATAAATGCCACTTCTCAGTATGTTAAACTCTGCATCTGAATTGTCAGCCAGAGCTACAGGTGGAGCAATTAACTACTGGGCAACTGCCCAGGGTGACAAAGTTACTAACACATAGACGCTTTCGGCATTTTTTTAAATCATGTAAGCAGTCCCTTTGGCTCATTCTAGCTATGACTTTGTTCTCAACAGCTCAGCTTTAGGCTCAGTACATTTAATTATCTCTGACCTCGGGCTACTGTCATTCTCATCTACCGTGTATACACATGTTCTTCTGACATTGTCTTTATTCTTCTTTGTATTACTTTCTTTGGAAATATTCTGTATGCACAGTTTTTGTTCTACTTAATGTCACATTTTATCACTGAAATGTGGCTTTTTATTTATACCCTTACTTTTGCACACCCTAAGTGGTTTTCTTTATTGCACATAGTTTAAATGCTTCATTTAAAAGGACAACATCCTCTTTCTATACATCACCCTCTGCAATTTCTGTGCCTTATAGCTTATTCCCATATATAATGCATTCACACAATTTTTCATTCTTTATCTGCATGATCACAGACTTTTTTTTTTTCACACAATTACAGTAACTATTACTCAGGCTTTCTGGTTGCATCGCTGATGTTTCCAGAAACCTCTCAAATCTAGAAAGCTCTGCGATTTAATATCACCTTTGGAAATGCATTTAACAATTTTCTTTTTGGCATGCTTACACTATTTATGTTTTATCTTTATTTTTCCCCATCTTGCTTCATGCTACAGCACTTTTACTCCAATGCCCCATGTCAATCACTGGGGATTCCAGCCTCTCCCATCACCCTGACATTAGCTTGATATGATTATAAGGGCATCTTGGAGGGTCTTGGCCATGAACTATAAGCTGGGGGATTTTTATGTTATGACCTACCTAGTTATTGTCCCCATCCCCTCCCCTGCACTCATCAAACCAACAACCAAGGGCTACTCCCCTCTTTGGACCATGCCTCCCCCAGGGAGCATATCCCCTAGGATGGACACATACATCTCTCCCTGCCAGCACCTCAGATGCCTAAGCTGCAAATCAAACACAGGTCACCTGGGCCATAATTACTACTTTATCCCTCTGCATCGTGGTGCTAACCGTTTGTTTTTACCTTTGTCAGAAAATGCACAGTTTCTTGCAAGGGCTATAAACCTAGTGTAACACATGTGAATAGTTTCGTTTTCCTCCTGCATACTACTACTGAATTCATGTTTTGACCTAATTATTGTTTGTTTTGACTATAAGTGCATGTCTAATATCCATTAGGTATCTGTAACTTAACTCAGCATTAGGATCAGGTATGACTTTGCTTTCTGTATTTGGTATAGGCTTTCTCCTGCCATATGTAACAGTAATACATTCAACCTTTTTTTTTTTTTTTTTTTAAGTTGCATAGTTACCTAAACTACCAACCTTTTCTGCTTTGATCCTGGATTCTGATGCCTGCTCTTTCTACTACTGTATTTTTGCCAGAATATTTTTTTAATTGGAATTAATAGTTAAAGTTAGCTATAGAGTTAATTTGTAGTCCAGCTATATGTTTGCAATCTTCAAAAATACATATATTTTGTCTTTAGAAAAATAAATATATATGTGCAGTCTATCTTTTAACAGTTTAAAAGTTTTCAACTATTCACATTTTCTACTAGGCACATTAAAAACATCAGCAAAGTATACAAGTCCTTTCAATTGTGGGGAATGTGCACTATAATAGGAAGTCTTTTCTTACATCTGCTATATTACATACAACACCCTACACTGATAAAACTACATCACAGCAACTATGAAACAGTGAAACCACTTTGCAGTTAAGCCATGATATATAAAGGACAAATTATTATTCCAGGGATATGGGGGATATTCAGGGTGACTCTCTCACTACTGCTCTTTTGCCTTGCCCTTAACCCATTCATATGTCTGCTTAACAGATTAGGTTATGGATATAATTTGGCTGTCAAAAAGCAACAAAGTGTAAATGCTTCTCCTCTTCGTTTTGCAGATGATTTAAAATGGCATAGCTCCTCAGATGAGGAACTGAAAACAACTGCAAGTAGTCAAACATTTTCAGATGATAATGTGCAAAAGCAACCTTTACTACGAAGCTGCAACACCAAGAAAACATCAGCTTGGGACAAGAATGTGACATAAGAACTTGTGCAAGAGAGAGTGTATAAATATTTGGGAATTTATGAAGGATCAACAATAAAACATGAACAAATGTAAATATAATTCAGTAAGGAATATTTTACAAGACTTAATTTAATCCTGAAAACAGTGTTGACATCTAGGAACAAAGACCAAGCTATAAACCAATTTGCTCTTCCTGTCCTAATTTACAGTTGTGGAGTGATTGACTGACCCCAAAAGGTGTTGGATAGATTATACAGGAAAACAAGAAGGATGTTTCATGCTGAAATGATTTATAAAAATCAGTACATACCAAGATGATATGTTCCCAAGGAGGTTATGGGCCTCCTTGAAATTGATTACGTGTATAGATCTGCAATTGTGGGACTGCATACATATCTGCTGACCTCATAAGAACCAAACATAGTGAAAGTTTTGAAACATGAGGAAAATAAATCTAAAATTACTTCCCTGCTTAGTCTAGCAGAAGCATATTAGTGTTAAGTTGGAATGGAAATCAAACCAGAAGTAGATAAAAATCAGGCAGCAGCTGAATGTGCCAGAAAAACAAAATGAAGAATATAAATAAGGAAGGATCAGATGAAAAGGCAAGAAATGTGAAAATGCATAAATATAGTTGCAAGTATAGAAAACTCCTGGAACAACCACATGTTGATCAGGATCGAACATAGGAATGGTTAAGGAGAGGTGAATTCAAACCCAAAGATGAAAGGTTAATATTGGTGGCCCATGATAGTGACTATGTACATGTTGGTTTACAAAGTCCATTGAACATGTGGGAGAAACAGACAAATGTAGGTTTTGTAAAATAGAATTGGAAACAAATGCACACCTTGCTGCTGGTTGTGACATACTAATGGCAGAAGGACTGAATACTGAAAGGCATAGTAATATGGCAAGACTATTGCACTGGGGATTGTGCAAACATTATAATACTGAAGTAGCTAAAAAACACTGGAAACAGGAGCTACAATACATAACATTGTATCATCCATTACCAACAGTTCAAAAGATAAATGAGAGCAAGCCAGATATCGTGGTCCATGAAAAGAAGACAAAAGTAGCACTGATCATTGAAATCGCTACACCCAGTGACTACAACGTCTTGTGTACAGAGAGCCACAAAGTCATAAAATACCAGGATCTGCAGGCAGAAATGTGAGCAATGTGGAAGAAGATACCCCGACAGTTCCAATAGTAGTAGGAACAAGAATCTTATTAAACAAGAATCTAAAATCATATTTAGATATGTTACCGATACATGTAACTGTGTGAATTGCAGGAGGAGTCATTACTGGGCACACTGCACGTACTGCTAAGAGCACTTCAGGCTGACATCAGAGTGTGAAAAAATACTAACTTCATGAACGTTAATGCATTGTTTCTGTTATGCAAGAAGCCTAGAATCTCCAGACATATAATATACAAAAAGGATTATAAAAGAGAAATTAAAGGAACGAAAAACACTTACACAAGAAAAACTTTCAAAAGCAAGTGTGTGTTCATTAATACAACTGATTTATGAAAACCTTGGTCCATTTGGAAAAAGAAGTGACTGATGAAGTGCCAAAACTATCTCTCTTGTCTTGTCTTTCCGCTTTTCCCGGTTAGGGGTCGCCACAGCGGTACTCTGGTCCGCTAATGATTGGCAGTAGATTTTTACGTGCCAAGTTGCCAGCCCTGATGCACAACCTTCAACGAAGGTACACCCATTCACGCATGTGTCCCCACAGAAGACGCTTTAACTGAGAGTCTAACAGGACAACGTCTTACTGTGAGGCGACATTGCTATAAAGAATAAAATCTAGATATTTTTAAAAGGTATAAAAAGGAAATATTGACATGGGAAAGAGAGATATATGATACAATACTTATCAAAGGAGAAAGCCAAATTAATCAATACAAAAAAGTAGTCCCAAAGATATTTGAAGAGAAATACAGGCAAAGGCATCCAGATATTTTTTGTATTGTGAAATTTTCCATAAGATCACAAAAATAGAATGCAAAACAGATTAGTATAGCAGAAGTTAAAAAATAGAAGCGGATGTTGTGGAATACCTTTAAAGTGAAGGATATAATGTAGAAAGTCTAACATGGGTTATGTCATAGCATGATGAACAATGAGTCCCCCAAGTAAGGAGAAACAGGAGGAGCAGGAGACATCTGAAGTACAAATATGGACATGGAAGAGAAAAAAAAAAAAAAGATTGAATATGGTGCTTTATTTATGCAAATGAGAAAGCAAAACTAATCAATACAAAAAGAGCAGCACCAAAGATATTTGAAGAGAAATACAGGCAAAGACATCCAGATATGGAAAATGTTATAATACAAAAATAAGAAAACAAAAGTGGAAAGGTAGAAGAGAGTATTAATAATGGAGACGTTACAGAAATAAAAATTGAGGTCATGGATTACCTGCAAAGTAAAGAATTTACTGTACAAAGTCTCTCTCTGATAACACCACATCAAGATAGAGCAATGGATACCCAAATTAAGGAGAAATCAACGGAGCTAGAAACATCTAATCAGTTGCCGTATGAAAATACTTAGGAGCCTTCCACAGGAAACCAGTACAAAAGTTCAGTGGAGTTGCACAGCAAGAGAAGGAACAGGAAACTGTGGCAACTCTGATACAGTCGATGTTGTGAAGGAGTGATAGGACAGTGATTTCCAATATGAAAGAGCAATGGAGGACACAGGATGAAACTGAAGAGAATGCGGCATAGGAAGATGCTTTGGAACTTTCTGTATAATGCTCACAAGAAATCGAGAACAAAGAATGTGCCCTCAGTTTAGAAAAAATTATCTAAGAGAAGAGTTGTTTTAATAGAGATGAATAGGCAAACTAAGATCAATGAAAGAAAGAATACAGAAAGTCAGTAAAACCCAAAAAGTTAGAAGTACTGATAAAAGAAATTAACACAGTAATTAGGATGGGTTATAGAAATTCAAGTGATATAACAGAAGTAAATGGATATATTACTGTGCAGCTAAATTAACAACAGATAAAATCTCACCATAAAAACACAGGGCAGTAACGGAAAGGAAGGGGAGAAATCAAATGCCACCATTGAATTATCAAATAGAGAACACCATAAAGCAATTACGACAAGAAGTGTCACTGTTACAGTACAGAAGAGAGAACAGATCAAAAAAATACTCAAAGACGACATGATAAAAGCACAGTATCAGAACAGATCAGGATCTATTGAGCACTATCGCAAATATATAAAATAAAAATATCCTCACAGGCAAAAAAACTTAGATATAGAAAAATATAATAAAAAATACAAAATAAACAATTTAAAGTAATATATTGCTGACCCAAAAAAAGTTTTATTGAGAATTGGGAAACAAGACAAAGAAATTGAAATGTCACCAAAAAAAAAAAAATACATTTTGGAGAAAAATCTATGAAGATCCTGTGGGACATAAAGATGCTGAATGGATAGAACAATTAAAAGACGGACTAAGTTCAGATGTACAGGATATGAAATGGGATGAATTAATGGCCACAGAAATTGAAACCAAGTTAAGAAAAGCCCCTAACTGGAAAACCCCATTCCCAGTTATAGTACCTAACTTCTGGATAAAAGTATTAAAATCTTTAGATGAAGATCTAGCCATGAGTAAGAACTATTTATATGCACACCCCAAACAGACACAAACTAGATTAACAAGAAAAAAAATGGTCCCACTTAAGAGCCAACCTTCAAGCTTTCCTAAGAACTATAGATCAATAACTTGCCTTTTGATAAACTATAAACTGATGACAACAGAGTTTATAATCATTTAGAAGAAACCCCAATCATGGCAATAGGACAAAAGGGTAACTGATAACTGTTAAAAGGGGAAGAATCTAAGTATGGCATGGCTAGATTACAAAAAAAAGTTGATAGTGGCTCACATCCATGGATAAAAAGAATGCTTAAAAATGTACAAGATACACCCTACACTGATCGATTACAATACAGTGACCATGAAATAATATCAAACCACTCTGCAGTTGAGCCATGATACGGGACAAAATTATTATTCCAGGGATAAAAATTCAAAGAGGGATATTCCAGAGTGACTCTGTCACTCCTGCTCTATTGTTTTCATCTTAACCCATTAAACTGTCCACTTAACAGATTAGGTCATGGCTATACTTTGACTCCCAGAAAACAACAAAGTGTATAGACTTTTCATCTGCTTTTTGTGGAGGATTTAAAAAGTGTATAGTTCATCAGATGAGGAAATAAAAGCACAACTACAAGTGGTCAATTTTTTTTTTTAGATAAGAATGTCATTTTGTCTTGATAAATGTGTAAAGGCAACCTTTAAAGCAGGAAAGTTGCAGCACCAAGAAAACTTCAGCCTAGGACAGGAATTTGATATAAAAGAACTTGAGCAAGAATGAATGTATAAATATTTTGGAATTGTTGAAGGATCAACAATAAAACATGAACAAATGCAAATAAAACTTAGTAAGGAATATTTTAGAAGACTAAAATTAATACTGAAAACAAAGTCCAAACTAGAAACCAATTTGCTCTTTTTGTCCTAAGTTACAGTTTTGGAGTGGCTGACTGGCCCTAAAAAGGTGTTGGATCAGTTGGACAGGAAAACAAGAAGGATGTTTCATGCTTATCAAATGATTTAAAAAAATCAGTGTATACCAAAACTGGGTTCCATACACTAGATCGAATTTTTACTAATTCGAAATAGTGCATGGAATGCTCACTGCAGCGAAAGTGCACTTAATTGAAAGTGCACTTATGCGAAGTTCAGTACAATGAACGGGTGTTGCACTGAAGTTCCGTGCAGTACTCACGGACCTTAGGGTTAGGGCACAGGTCATATAAGGGGACAGCCCATAGGGCTATCCCCTTACCATGACCCATGCCCTAACCCTAAGGTCTGTGATGACTGCAGCGCAGTGAAGGACATAGCAATGTCCTCCACTATGGTGCAATAGTCATGAACCTTAGGGTTACGGCATGGGTTAGGGGTAATGGGATAGCTTTACTAACTATCCCCTTACCCTATCCCGTGACCTAACCCTAAGGTCCGTGACTATCGCACCATAGTGGAGGACATAGCTTGTTTTTTTATGTCCTCCACTGTACTGCGGTGTTTTCGGTGAAGTGCATTTACGCAAAAGTTCACTTTCGTTAAAGTGAACTTTCGCAGAAGTGAGGCTTCCTATTACAAGTTTGAAGTAGTGAACTTTCATTCTTGTAATAGGAATCCACCAAAACTATATATTCCTCATTCTGAAGGCAGTATGGGCCTCCTCAAAATTGATTACATGTATAGAAGTTTTGGATGCATAAAAATGTGTTTATGTGTATTTATTTATTTAACATTTGTTAACCGGGAAAGTCAGACTAGGTTCCACAGAGCCTGTTTTCAGCAGAGGCCCGGGGAGAAATGCTTCAGATGCAGGTCTTTGGAATGTGGGAGGAAACCAGAATACATTGAGGAAACCCACAGGAACACAAGGAGAACATGCAAACTCCACACAGAAGGCACCCCAGCAGAGAATCAAACCAGAGAACCTCTTGCTGTGAGGCGACAACGTTAACAGCGGCACCACTGCACCACCCATCATTTCATTGATTTATGTATTTAACATTTTTACTGATGGTTGTTTGTATAGTGTTTTAAAAATGAGGTAGATCATGTGTCTTTGGGAGGGGTATTTAAAATGAGATTCCAGCTCTTGCTTTGTATCTGATGAAGTTTGAGTACTACCTCAGACGAAAAACGCTTAATAAAAATCTGTGTTTGCTATAAGGTGCTGTTTATTGCCATTCCTTTGGATTTTATTAATTAGATTACATAGGAAAATGAAGGATGCTTCATGCTCACCAAATGATTTATAAAAATCAGTGTATACCAAGATTATATATTCCCCATTCTGAAGGAGGGATGTGCCTCCTTGAAATTGATTACATGTACAGATCTGCAATTGTGGGACTCCACACATACTCTGACCTCACAAGACCCAAATGTAGTGAAAGTTTTGAAACATGAGGAGAATAAATCTAAGATGACTTCTCTGCTTAATTCAACAGAAGTATATTGGCATCAAGCAGGAAAGGAAATCAAACCAGAAATAGATTAAAAAAACAAAAAAAAAAACAAATTAGGCAGTAACAGAATGTACAAAAAAACAAAAGAATTTAAAGGTGAATGACCAGATGAGAACGCAAGAAATGTTGAAAAACCATAAAATATAGCTGCAAGTGTAGAAAACTTCTAGAAGAACTCCATTTTGATCAGAAATGAATGCAGGAATGGTTAAGGAGAGGCAAATTCAAACCAAGAGAAGAAAGGTCAATATTGGCAGCCCAAGAAAGTGGGCTATGTACATGCTGGTTTACAAAGTGGAATGAACATGCGGGAGAAACAGACAAATGTAGGTTTCGTAAAACTGAATTGGAAACAGTCACATACCTTGTTGCTGGTTGTGACATACTAATGGCAGAAGGACTGTATACTGAAAGGCATAATAATGTGGCAAGAATGTTGCATTGAGGATTGTGCAAACATTATAATACTGAAGTAACTGAAGAAACATGAGCCACAAAGAATCATAGAAAATTATGAAGTTTACATCACATGAGCTCACCCATTACCAACAGTTCAAAGGACAGAAGCTAGAAAACCAGATAAGGTGGTCCAAGAAAAGAAGACAAAAGCAGCATTAATATTGCTACACCCAGTGACTACAGTGTCTTGCATACTGAGACACACAAAGTCTTAAAATATCAAGATCTGCAGGCAGAAGTGAGAACAATGTGGAAGAAAGATACCCAAACAGCTCCAATAGTAGTAGGAGCAATGGGTCTTATAAAAAAAGAATCTACAATTATATTTAGATATACTACCAATACATGTAACTGTATGAATTGCAGAAGTCATCATTACTGGGCACATGAAGGGTGCTGTGAAGAGCGCTTTTGGCTGACAGAGTGAAACAATACTAATTTCATGAACTTTAATCGAACTTTGACTAAGGAATGGGGTCCACTCCCGTCATAGTATTAGAAACCCAAAAGATTTGGAGAAATAAAAAAGCTATGAGGTGCAAGAAAGTAACAAAAGCACTTTTACCCAACATCCAAGACAAAAACAATACAAATTTCCTGAACTTTAATTATACCCTGATGTAAGAATGGAGTCCATTCCTGTCATGGTATTAGAAACCCAAAAGACTGGGAGAAATTAAACCATGTGAGAGGTACATTACCCAGTCAACCATTACCAACAATTCAAAAAATAGATGCGAGTAAACCAGATATAGCAGTCCATGAACAAAATACAAAAGTAGCATTAATCATTGAAATTTCTACATCCAATGATTACAGCACCTTACATACAAAGACACAAAATCATAAAATATCAGGATAAGAATGCAGAAATGGCAGCAATATGGAAGAAAAGTACCCAGGTAGTTCCAACAGCAGTAGGAGTAACAAGACTAAAAAAATGTTGGACACATTGCAAGTGCTGAGAATAGCACTCTTGGCTAACAGCAAGGACTGAAACAATACCAATTTCATGAACTCGAATCATACCTTGACTTAGGAATGGGGTCTATTCCTGTTATAATATTATAAACCCAAAATACTTGTAAAAGTTAAACCGAGGTGCCCTAATACAAATAAGAGCATTCTTGAATACTTCCAAAGAATAAACCTAACAAGTTCAGCACACCACTGCAGAAGCCCAAACTATCAAATATAGAACTTAATGGTTTCAAACAGGATTCGTAATTCTAAGCACAGAACACAAATCTATCCCATTAGGAAGATGGGACTTCCGAGGGCAATAGTGAGCTAGTCAGCATATTTCTGTGTTTTTGTGTACAGAAAGGTACACTATAATGCCATCTATGGCTTTATGCATGTGGATCACATGACAAGCCTGGGTGAAAAATAAATGTCCTGAATATATTCTTTAGGCAGTCAAAGCAGATCCACTTTGCAATATCACAACTATTAATACCAACATTGCAACAACAAAGCAATGGAATATTCATCTTAGCTATGAAATTTAGAACTGTCCTTTCCTATCACACTCAAAATCTGACAAAAAGACAAAGCCATCAGTAAGTTTGGACATTAGAATGGCTGACCCACCAGGGAGGGATTAGAAATAGAGAGAAAAATTGGGGGGCGGGGGTAGATGGACATCTGCTGTAACTAGTTTCAGCATTCAGAAACACCAAATTCTTCTTATGTTGGCACTCACTGTTATATTACATTATGTTTGAGCATGTTTTATATAATGCAACATAACCTTACACTGACAATCTAATGGCAACCATTGGTACATAAACTTTATGCATACTTGCAAAATATGACTCACCTGACCAGCTAATCTACTGATGGAGGCTATATAGTAAAACAGCATAAATAAAACTAATGATCATCTAAGAAAGCTGATGATTATATAACAAATGACATATTAAGTATGTAAAACAGTTGTGATAAATGGTCCGCATCTGTAAAATAAACAATTTGTTTGTATGCTATTCTAAGTATATAGTACTGCCATACTACACAGGTGAAGTGTGCTTTTACCTGCACCTTGTACAACCAGAGATCGGGTGATTTGAAATATCAAATGCAAGCTTTGAGACAATAGCCCAATTCCATATCCAGAAGCACAGGACCAAAGCAGTGTGTGTTTCAACTAAGAATTGAATCTAGACCTTCCCGATTACTTCCCTGGCTCCTCTACCAGTAAGCTATTGAAGCAGCTCATATCTGGCCTCGACACTGGAACATTATTTTTCACCTCAGACAGACATGACACACACCAGACAGAAGAATGACAACATTAGATTCATATCAACATGCATCACCTCAGTCCAGGTGAAGGAGATCATTTCTTTCTCCCTCAGAGGAAGTACACGATCATATATCACTACAATTCAGGAACAGAACTATGTACACCCAGAGGAAGCGCATTAACTCACATCACTTCAATCCATGTGCCAGAATACATTTCTCCAGAGTTCCCCACACAGAGAAAATGCAGAAAGGAATAGAACCTCAGTCCAGATGCATAAACACGTTCCTTGCCCCACACTGTAGCCAGGAAGTGCATCAACACACTTCACAAGGAATATGTTCCCAGCCCCCCCCATAAAGTAAGAGCATCACACAATCACCTTAATCCGTTTACAGAAGCACAACCCTCCTCTCGAAAAGGAAGTGTATCAACACGTATCACCAGAGTCCAAGTGCAGGAATGCTTTCCTACCCCCCCCCCCATAAAGCAAATGCATCAACCCAAACTCCTACTACCTTAGTCCAGATGTCAGAATACTTCTAGCCCCCATAAATATGCACAGCAACACTCATCACTTGAGCTCATGTAAAGGAGCATATCCCTTTACCCAAAAGAATACATTAAAAAAAAAATCAGACAAAGAGGGGAAAGGAGGCAGTGTTATTTTTTTAATCAAGAGTTCAGATGAGCTTACATCATCCTTTTAATAAGACATTCAACTGAGGCCCCATCTGCCTGAGTTGGTGGTAGCTTAAATGGATGTAAAATATCCCACAGCACCTATCATAAAGAGAAGGTGAAGTTTCCAGATGCCCTGGTCAAATTCCCCCAATAGTATAAATACTACCTCCGATCTCCCCTGAAAAAAAAAAAAAAAAAAAAGGACTACAAAGAGACTACTAGCTTACTGGGATTAACACTTAATAAAAAGGATAAAAAATATAACATCAACATTACTAAGATATCTGTCTACACATAACAGACCTAATAACTTTGAAATACCACACTCCAACCGAATCAAGTTACACACTCTTATAAGTGATTAAAGTCACATGTAGCAAATGAAAAGATGCAAAAAGCAATTTTTCTGCCAATTCTAGACAGGAGGCCATCCTTTTAAATATTTGAAAGCAAGACAGCTTGCCTGTTATACATCAATTAAGCTGGTTTCCCCCTCTTAAAATTATTTAAGCTCCTAGTAAATGGAAGAATATATCAGGTATGAAGTTTTGGAAGAAAATGAGTTAATGGGAAGAGAAATAAATAACTCTCAAGACTGGCAATAATTCCCTTATATTCATTTCCCTTGACATATGGCTTGTTTTAGTAGGTTTATAGACTACACTTTAGTACTAGTGCTACATTACAAATTCACCACTGTAACAGGTACAAACAAGCAAAATCTGAGGGTAATGCTACTCAATGCTAGAAGTCTAAACCTCAAAATGCACTCACTCGAGGCACTCCTTAAAATGGAGAACACCGACATCTGTGCAGTGACAAGAGACCTGGTTCAAAGCCCCAGAGAGCAACCCTGCATTACCAGGCTATAATTCTTACCACACCTTTCGGCAACCTAAACCAGACTGAAACACTAAAGGAGGAGGCGTGTCCATATTCATTAAGGATGTCCACATCTCCAAGCTAGAGCTCAGCATAATGCATACGAAATTATCCCAAGTGCAACTATCTCTGGGCAAGACTGCAATCCAAACTGTAGCTTTTTACAGACCCCCCACCATGCCCCAGGATTCCCACTCCTCTTTTCTTAATACACTGGAAAATATTATGGTACAACCAAACACCCTAATAATGGGCGATTTCAACTACCCCACCATTAACTGGGAAAACTTCTCATGTACCAACTCTTTTGCTTAACGTTTTCTGGAATTCATAAATTCCAACACCTTGGATCAATTTATTGACACCCTCACCAGGGGCAGCAATATCCTAGACCTGGTCATTACCAGCATGGGTGACCAGTGTTCCACACCAGAGGTCAATTCCTTGCTGGTCAGATCTGACCACAAGCTAATCACCCTAGACATCCACATCATGCCCCCACCCCCCCACCCCCCATTAGGGAAACAACCATAAAAAAATTTCTCCAAAGCCAACTTCACACTTCTTAAAACAGAAGTAACAAACTTCATGACACCCATGCAGATGGACAATAGAGGTACGACTGCTGAATCCTACACAAATACACTTTATAAGCACTTACACGAGTGCATGGATTGTGCTATCCTTAACAGAACCAAGATGCTATCCTCCAAAAAAAGGAAGCCAATCTGGTGGTCTTCTGCCATAAACAAACTCTACAACAGAAGAAAGAAACTGTTGCAAAAAAAAGAGTAAAATCCCATGATTGGAGGAACTCCCTGGTCAGCCTCAGTAAGAAGCTGAGATCCCTCATAAAATCCTCCAAAGCTAGTTATGAAAACAAAATCGCCACTGATTCTAAAGACAACCACAAGGCAATCTATAGCTATGTCAAAAATCTCAATGGCAACACTCAGATCTGCTCCGAGTTACAGAACAATGACACTAAATATACAGAACCAACTGATATTGACAACATCCTGGCAGATGGGTCCTTTAGGGAGTGAAAGGGGGGTAAAGTTAGCACTGAACCTATCTATATACCGGAAGAGTGCAAAGCTCCTGTAATCATGGTTGCACAGGTAAAAACCTCACTTTCCAAAACCAAGAACACAGCATACATGGGACCTGCCAACATCCCAGGCTGCATTCTACATGAACTACAAAATGACCTGGCACCACACCTAAGTACCATGTTCAATTATAGCCTCACCTCAGGCTTTGTGCCCATTGAATGGCGCACTGCGATGGTTATCCCACTCCACAAAGGGGGCGCCATGAAAGACCCTGGGAACTACTGCCCCATTAGGCTGTCGAGCCTGGTCTGCAAGACCATGGAACGTATCATCATGGAACTCGTAAACAAAGACATTGGTAATCTCCAAACTCTGTACCTCACACAGTTCGGGTTTGTAAAAGGCAGATCATGTCTCCTAAACCTGATAGACTTCTTTGAAGCAGTCACCAAAGCCATAGATGAGGGTAAGGTGGTTCATACAGCCTATCTAGATCTTGCCAAGGCTTTCGACACCATTCCACTCTGGAATTATAGATAAACTCACTAAACTAGGTATAAATCCCTATGTCACAAGATGGGTTGCCAAACTGGCTTACTGACAGAACTCACATTGTGAAAGTAGCAGACTCCAAATCTGACTTCAGACCAGTGACAAGTGGGAGTATCCTAGGGTTCAGTCCTGGGTCCTCTCCTGTTTGGCATTTACTTCTCTGAAGAACAGGCTAACACAGAATGTCTTTGGCTAACTACGTTCACAGATGACTGCAAACTAGGTGCCATAATCGAAACTCCTAATGATGTGGACATCCTACAAAAGGGCCTCACTGAGACAGATGCCTGGTGTCAAAGCAATGGCCTCAAGCTCAGTGCCAAAAAGTGCATGGTCATCACCTTTGGTAAAAGCTCTGTACCCATGAACTAACACATAGGCGGTAGTCTACTTAACACTGAAAGTGTAATAAGAGACCTTGGGATACAGGTGTACAGTAGTCTCTCCTTTGATAATCACATTGCCACAGTGGTCAGGAAATCTTTCTACATGGCACACTTCATCACAAAAGGTTTCTCATCCAGAAAAAAAAAAAAAAAAGTCATTGTTCCCCTCTACTCATCACTCAGACCCATTATGGACTACAACACCCCTTTTGGTATATACCTCACAAGACATCTACAACAACTGGAAAGGCCACAGAAATACCTCAAAGAGGATTACTGGCCTCAAACAGATGCCTTACGCAGACTGTCTCAAAAAACTCCAGCTTTACTCCATAGCATATAGACTACTCTGAGGTGATCTCTGCCTAACATACAAAGCTAGGTCAAACCCAGAGCTGTTGGACATGCTCCACTTAAAGAAATCCCTCCCAATCCCTCTGAGCTACATGCTCTAGGGACCTAAACCTTGTCACCACAATAAACAGGACATACTGGAGGGATAGATTCCTGTTCCAGAGACTTCCCATACTCTGGAACAGACTACCTATCTATATCAAACAGATCTGCGCATTAGCATTCTTCAGGAAAAATCTTGATGACTGGATGGGAAATAGAAATTCACCCCAGGGATCACTTCCGTGGCTCTGCTCAACAGGGGCACAGGAAAATAATTTTCTTGGCTGGCAAAAGCCAGGGTACCTTTTTGGCTATGCTTATATAGGCCCTAGGGTCAATAGCCTAGTACCTATCTATGAACATTTCTGACATTAGAGCATATTAACAGATATTTCCTTATATCAAATAAAAATGTGCCATACTATGGAGCACATCACAAGTATGCTGGCATTTGCAGCAATTGTTTTCATATACAGAAAGTCAGGTAAAAAATATGTTTAAAGCCTCGTTGTGGGTGTTCTGCACAATAGGTAGGTAGCAAATACAGAAAGACTAACTGATTCTTCTCAAAATAATGCTGCATGAGACCTGAAGCTTCTTTACTGCATATCTAAGACAAATACTAGGCTTTGAATGTTATCACACTAGCTGAACTGTTAATCATCGCATGCTTTTTCATTTTTTTCATTTTCTAGTCTTATTAACATAGCAGGTCTGGACTGAAAGAAAGTACAGTTTTGTAAACTTGCCATAATAGTAGATGTTTGAATGGTCACTGCTGCAGTAACCTTAGCTATAGATGTTAAATCCTGCCAAGGATATAACAGTCAACACACTTCCAAAAGCTTTAGAATACTTTCCATGCTCCCAACCATTAGGCAGCTCAAGCCCTTCACAGCTTTCATGACAAATGAGAGAGGAAGGCTAAGCCCCGAGAAGACATGGCTAGGAGTAATACGAGTAAAAACTATATATATATATATATATATATATATATATATATATATATATATATATATATATATATATTTAATATTAGACATTTTATATATATACACACACATACCCACTGAACACTGTAAAATATGGCGATGGCGATAGGTGGTCGTATTCACTAATGTCACCAAATGGGCATGGGTATTTGCCAGTGATAAGTAGTTTGGAGGACCTAGCCTACTCCGATGTACCCTAGGGGACCCATGTTAATGGTGGGAGGGAAGTATGTGCCCTTATTGTGCAGTGTGTACCTGCCATAAAGTCCAGCAGCCCTGGGTGAATAACCTACTGGCTGGCCAGTGTACAGTTGCCCAGCTTGGGTTACCTGGGATAGCCCTGCTGTGCAAAGCTAGATGCAAAACCAATCCACTTGTCAAACATGACCTAAGAATTGCTACACTTAGTGTAATACCATTGACAGGACACAGGTTGGAAGCGGATTACATGATGGTAAGAAAGCAGCTGGATATCCTATGTATCCAGGAAACCTGTTGGAAGGGCAGTGCACCAAAGTTGGCTTGGAATGCAGTGTCTACCACTCAGGAAAACTTCAGACAAGAAATTGTGTGGGAGAGGCTTGAGAGGACAATATACCCCACAACAGGGCTGTAATAGTGAGGAGGAGAGCTCACTCAGACAGCAGTTGCAATACCCACTAAATAAAGCAGGACAATATGAAATGGTGTTGATAATGCAGGACTTCAATGTACATATCAGGACAGACAGAACTGGATATGAAGGCTGCTTAGGTCCACTTGGATGGGAAAAAGGAATGAATGACAGGCCATTCAAGATTTCTGTCTGGCAAATGCCTTGGTGGTGGTCAACACACTGTTCAGCAAGAGGGACAGTCACAAGATCACATACAAATGTGGCCAACATGCACCTCAGGTAGATGTCCACCTAGATAAAAAGGGGTAATGGGTTTGAATAAGTGATTGCAAAGTCATCTCTAGTGAAACACTCAGCCCACAGCATAAACCAATAGTTGCCACAATCAGTTGCAAGCAGTAGTCAGAGAAGGCTCTGAGGTCAACAGAAACTCAGCTGAAAATCTGGAAATTTCTGCTTTCTCTCCAGTCAGAGTTCAAGGAATGACTCAGGGCTCTAGCACCTCAGGAACAAGAGGAAAAAGGTGGAATTGAAGAATGGCAGTGCCTCCAAACAACATATGTGAGGACTATAGAACAGATATGTGGCCGAGCCAGATATGGAAATAAAGCACATAAGGAAAGCTGGTGGTGGAATGCAGAAGTTCAGAAAGTCATCAAAAGAAAGAAGTACAAGAAAAAAAAGTGTAGGACAGAAAAGACAGACCTGGCTAGGAAGGAATACTGGTTGGCTAGGACACAGGCTAATAGAGGAGTTGCAATAGCAAAAAACAAGGCAACAGAAGCACTCTGCCACCTAAGTCACTTTCCAAAAGCTGGCACAAAGAAACTCTCTTGGTCTTGCTACCTGATATAAAAAAGATAGACACCCTTCATAAGGGATGCCAGCAACACCTGCTCAACAGTTCACAGGACATCAAAGGCAGATAGAAACAGTACTTCCAGCAGGCTCTGAATGAAGAAAACCCCACAGACGATGTGCTGCCCTAGACACAGTCTATGATGATGGCTCTGAATGAAGAAAACCCCACAGACGATGTGCTGCCCTAGACACAGTCTATGATGATGGAAAAAGAGGGGCTCACCACAGAAGTAAGAAAAGCATTAAGGAAAATGAAGTCAGGGAAAGCAGCAGGTTCAGATGAGGTCAGAGCAGATATGATAAAGAGGTTTTGTGAGAAAGGAGAGAAATGGCTCCTGAGGGCACTCACAGCAGTGTGGAGAGAAAAGCATATTCCAGATGGCTGAAAAACAAGCATACTCATGCCAGTGTACAAGAGCAAAGGTGGCATCCACAACTGTGAGCAGTACAGCGATATCAAACTCCTGTCACATTCCATGAAAATTCTGGAGCGGGTGATTGATAAACGGATATGCAGAGTAGTAGAAAGTAAGATGGGAGATGAGTCGGATTCAGATCAGGATGCAGCACAACTGACCTGATGTTTGCAGTGAAACAGACAGTTGAGAAGAAGCTAGAGATGAGGAGAGTGTCTACTTGGGCATTCCTAGACTTGGAGAAAGCATATGACAAGGTCCCAAGAAAGTGGATTTGGGCAGTCCTCCAGTGGTTTGAAGTCCCAGAAACATTGGTAGAATTAGTGCAAGCTATGAAGTAGGAACCAATGACACAAGTATAAACAGTGATCAGTCTCACAGTGGGGTTTCCAGTGGGAGTGGGTATGCATCAAGGTTCAGCTCCGAGCCCAATGCTGTTCGTACTAGTGATAGATTACATTAGCAAACACGTCAGAGGGGACATATCAGAGTCACTGTATGCAGATAATGTGACATTACAGGCAGACTGAGAAACTCGGCAAGGGATAGTGAAATGGAATGTAAAACTGAAGGCACGTGGTATGAAACTGGGTACAGATAAGACAGTGATAATGACAGCAAATTGGGGAAATCAAAAGAAACTGAACTGAGATAGAAGGGATGACAGTGGAACAGGTTAACAGCTTTAAGTATCTGGGAGGGATGGTTGAGGAGAAGAGAAGTCTGAATGAAGAGGTCAAAGCTAGAATCAGAGGAGCTGCAGTCAACTACCATAGAAAGGCATCAGATCAGCACAACACAAGTGGACTGTTTGACTAAGCATTAGAAATATAGGGCTGTTATACCCAGCTGATGTCCATTACTATTAGGGTGTCTGCAAAACATCCCAACTAACAACCTAAAACAGAGTGAAAAGGTCACACAGAAAAACATGGTTTTGCAGACACCCTAATGGTAGTGGACATGAGCTGGGTATAAAAGCCCTGTGTTTCTAATGCTTAGTCAAACAGTCCATTTGTGCTGTGCTGATGAGCCAATAACAAGGCTGAAAATGCATGTCCACAGCTAGTGGGGTTTGACTTTATTGGCCTGAATTTGTCCAAATAATTTAAAGAGAAAAAGGTCATGGGCATTCAATATCACCATATAGCTGAAACACATGAGGCTCATAAGGGTAATTTGCATATATTCCATGTGCCTCTAATATAAGAGGTTTGAGGGGTCACTCAGTGGAAATTCTAGCTTGACTAGAATTTTGTTAGTTTTTACTGAAAGTAAAATGTAGGAGAAAGGATGCCAGTATGTAGAACCGAGACTAAAGGGTATGACAGGCTTGTGAAGAGCCAATGGAAAGTGGGGAGATTGGAAAAGGGAATTATCCAGTTATTTCATGTACTGTTTCTGCATTCATTTGCAAAGTTTTGGTTGTTGCCTGTTTTCTGAATAGATAGGTTTCCACAAAAGCAAGTAACTAACAATGACCAAAATCTGTTCATTCATCTAAACTCAGTGCTGAATGCATGCTTTCCAATATTACACCAGAGTAACACTGAGAGCAACTCTTTTGGAATCTGTCCCTACCAGTGTAAGCCTGCTTTGTAGCTAGACCCTTGAAGTAAGTCACAGTTACACCAATAAGTCAATCGGTATTGGGACAAGCTTACACAAGAGTAAGTCACTTATACTGATAGCGAGTATTTCTGAATCTGCCCTGTATCTCTTACTTTATTGCTTCATTACCATTTGCTTTTTTATTATTAAATTCAGTTACATGAAAAGTAATGTACAAGTGAAACAATACCTCTATTTCTAGCCTTTACTTATGTCATTTTAGACTCATTTATTATGCAGTTACCACAGACACTGATGTCACATTCAGAAATATAAACTTGAGAAGTTGTGAATAAAGTATAGCATGGGGTTATGTAATACCAACAAGTGTCGCAATTAGCATCTGTGCTGTTACCTGCCCTATCCCTTCTGATTTGCCTTTTGACCTCCTAATTCATCCCATGGAGCCATATTTAAATATTATATCTACCAATGCTTAGAAGACCACAGCTAAGAACTCTATAAATAAAACAGATTCATGTTTTTAATGAAGCGGTCCTACTTAAATATACCACTCATAGTCTCTCCACCTGGTCATCACTATTTCTATATGCCAACCCCCCAAAACAAACAGACACCAGATATCATAGTCCATCATGATGTGCTCACTACTTTTCCATTTTTCTGGCAAATCATGTCCACTCTCCCCTGCCTAATTTTGTAATTCTGGACTCATCATCATGATCTTAACAGATTCATTTTATCTTAACACATGCTTTCTAGAACAGTTGTGCTGAAAGATGCAAGTTGGCAACCACTGCTAAACTGGAAACATGGAATTCATTCATGCAAATATTCTTAGTCAGGAGGAGTTGGAATGGAAAATGTAAATAAAACCCAAATAATGAGATATTCTTCCCTTTTGCTTGAAAGTTCTGCACATCATCCGCTTTACCATTTAACAGAATGAGCCACCCTCACCTTGGTCTTCCACTCTCTGTCCTCTAGAATGTAGTGAATAGAACTTCAGCCTCTTATCTCGATGTAACAATACTTTATCTGCTGTACAGATTTCAGGTACACTTCCTCGCCATCCTACTTCTCTTAATTCTATGCATAACTTTCATACTGAATTCAGTTACAACTTATTAGGCATTTCACTTTTATACAGTGACAGTATATCAAAATATATAATCATAAAACTTTGCAATGCACCCAGGTTTCTCTGGTACAGTATCTCTGAGAATGAAATGCTGTGCCTCAAGGGCTTTACAATAAGATATTAATATTAAAAAGTAACTGATTCATAGGAAACCAGAAAATCTTTATTTTTATCACACACACTATATATGTATGTAACTCCCAGTTAAATGTGAAGTTGTATAATACATAAATATATTTTATATTATATATCATTCTGTATTTTCTCTCTCTCTCTCTCTCTCTCTCTATATATATTTTTTTTTTAATGTGAAAATACACAATATTTAGTTTTATACATTGTATTTCATACACTTTAATATGTCTACAGTATTGTGCGTGTGTGTGTATATATATATATATATATATATATATATATATATATATATATATATATATATATAAATATATATATATATATATATATATATATATATATATATATATATATAAATAAATAAATAAATAAAATGTGCACACATGTTTTCTCTCTCTCTCATATATATATATATATATATATATATATATATATATATATATATATATTTTAATGATGCGCTTACATCTCAAGATCATTCTGAAATAATGTCCTGAAATGCATTTTGTTTCTACAGTCCACAGAAACATCTCTTTGATCAGACATTTGCTTGGAGAATTGTTTGACTTTGTGCAGAATTATAGATGGCCTCACACATTAAGCTTTGTTAGTGCCATCTGCAGTCCATTCATTGTAAGATACTTTTCACGATGTTTAAATGTTATTTCTTCAGTGCTACCTCAGCTTGCATAAAATCCATAAGCTCTCTCTCTGATTTTGTCATTGCTGTGACATAGTAGCAAGAAACCCTTTCTGTAGAATATACTACAAAAGAGAGCATTTTAATCTGTTTCATGGAATACAGCCTCATGCTGCACAGGATGGCACTGCTTTGCATCAAACCATAGTAGAAAACAGTCCTATCTAGATAAGCCAGATTTAAACATGCTTCTTCCTTGATCAAACCTGAATGCTCTGATGTGTAACTATGCATAAATATTAGGTTTGACGTGAAGTGACAGTTTATTGTTGTTCTGACTCTTATCTATAGTACAATACAGTATAGGGAATTAAAATCCTATAAATATAAAACTGTGTATATATTTTCCCCAGAGTCTGATAGGGTGCTCCTTTGGTGTTGATGCAAGCTTTCATAATAACAGGGTAGTCACCATTCAAAGCATTCTCCCTTGTAGATCCTAATATATAGCTTTGGATTATTCATTCTTGATGCAATACTAAAATGAGGGCTATTATGGATGATTCATTTATATGCTTAAAACAAATGCCTAATCATGCGTACTGTACTAAGTATGTCCAAGGACAAACTTGGTATCCTTTTCAGATGGATGTGATGAGCTTCATTTCGAAAGTAAAATCAGCACAAGAATCAGGATCTAGCAGCCGACAGAACATTGTTTTAAGTACTGCTTGTGGAATGCATTTAAATGTTTATATTAAAAAACAAAATCTAGACAAAGTCACATATCGGTTCAGTAGAGATCCAGCTTCTCAAACTCACTATTCACTAATGTGGATTGTCCCTACTTTAACTGTTGAAAATGCTGGAATCCTGAGGAACTAATGAAATTATTGAGCTACAAGATAGATGTACGGGCTGTAATGCTGTTTTGAAATGTTGTATCCCGTTGCATAAGGCTGGCATCATGGTTTTACTGCATCACAATGTTTCTTGATCTACTGCATATATTACCTAAAGTTGCCTATAAAAGGTGCCATCTGAGCTATGCCCACATTAAACAAATTTATGAGCTCACTTAAAAGAACGCCACATATGTTCTCTTCCATTTCACTTTACTAGCAAATCCTACCAGTTATTTGCTTCTTTAAACTGATGTAAAAACAGAAAAGGAAACCTCAGTTTGAAGGCAATTGTTTTGCCTACGATCCAAAAGTAAATAAATGTTTTATGCCGACATACAAACGGTTATCCCATCACGTAAAAACTTTCTTCTGTACTTATAATATTACCATTTTATAACAAAAATGAAATTATGCAGCAATCATTAATTAGGGGGAAAGTACCTGCTGATTGATACGATAATCAAACAATTAAACGCTATAGGTATAACACAGCAAATGCACACACCATTTATTCGTGTGGACAGAGTAAAACCATTGTCTCCAATCGTTACAAAAATAAAAATTAATTATAGTTTTAAAAGGGGAAGCCAAAACATCATCGCCCCCTTTTTTTTTGGCACCGAAACACATTCACCTGTTAGTCGCGACAACTATACTCATTCATTCATTCATGAGGTGTGCATAATGGGGTGCATGCCTGCTCTCCCAGTGCTTAGCCCCCGTTAGGTAGGCATTCCCTTGCACAAAGCACTAGTTTATAAAGTGTACCTGGCCGTGTATCTGTGCAGGGTCCCGTCGTCATACACAAAGCTCTGGTTGGTGTAGCACTCACTGCACATTGTGGATTTGCCTCCAAGCCCCAGCTCCCGCGCGGACGTCAGTGTAAAGGACCCCCTCAGGCTGCTGTTGCCCTCCGCAACTGACATCTGAAGGAAGACGGTGGCTCATAAATTATATTTAAACATCGCAAGGAGACTACAATGTTCTGTCAGTACCAAGAGCTGCTCCATCTTCCATCGGGAGCAGATAAATCCATGTTTGCCCCTTTATTTCCCTATATTTGCGAAGCTTAATCATCACATGTCTTACAAGTCTGGGGAATGTGAAATAATTGGCAGGTGCAATGTTTAAGTGGAGCCAAATAACAGCTGCTAAGTACAGACACCTGCGTTACGTCTAATAATAAGGTCATAAGTATGTATGAGTTACTCTCGCAGAAAATGCCTCAACGTACATTAGTGCTTTCATGCCAAAAGGCTCCAGTCTTTTCGGATTAAAAACTACCTGTAGTTTCCTGAGAAGTACGTCTTCGGTTTAACAGGTTAGTTTAAAAAAAAACATTGTCAGTGTGAAACCACAGTTTTAATCACGTCAGCACACCAATAAGCAAAACTGCTGCTTTCTTTTATTCCCATCAATAATTACTTCCCACCCTGGTCCATTTCTTTTTACTGCTTGCCAATTTCTTTTACTTCACACTGTAGGCACTTGTGCCACCTACTGCCACGAAATTATATAGCATTCAGGGGCGGGAAATGTTAGTCACCACGCTGGTATTAAAACTGGCGGGCTTTCCCGGTGCAGACAGAAAATAGAGTGAGAAAAAAATGTGAGAAATGAACCTGTTCTCATACTTAGTAACAAAGGGTAATCTCATAACGTGCTATTTACAAATGAAACAAAATGGAAAAGATTCAAGTGTTTAAAGACGTGTAAAAAGTGAAACACAAAGGGGAGCACTGGAGGTAACTGAAAAAAAAAAAAAAAAAAACAAGAGAGAATTGTTTTAAACAGACGCTTATCACTGTGTATGCATTAATTGTATGCATTAATTCTCGGAATATACCCACTAATCCATATCAGGACTACAAAACCAGTCAATCCAGCTCTCAAGGAAAAGAAACTAAATGAGCAACCATCACTCAGAATAAGCACTCTCATCCCTCACATGCACTTACATGCAATTTGGAAAATCCCCAGTTTCTTCTTTGGAAGGACACCAGAAGGCAGGCTCAATGGGAGATGAGAACTAGAGCCCGTAGATAAGGCAGCTTATCCCAGAACCAAACGCTTTAAGGTTTGCAATGGTCTGCCTCTCTATGTACTACACCAGGCTGTCAGAACACTATTTGGTATGTTCCCCAACAAAAATGAGAGCTCATTGCATTACTGACTGACTGCAATCCTCGGTGATTTACAAAAAAAAAAGAAAAAATATATCAAAAATTTTATGAGGGACAGGGCAAATATATGAAACAAAATTAGGGACATTCTGAAAATTCTGGACATATGATAAGTATGCTATCCAGTCATACTCAACATCTTCAGCTGAAAACATGTTTTCCTGAGTAAGTCTCAGACATGCCATGGTTTGCACATCCTAAATCATTCTGGACTCTGAAAATACTAAATACCCTTAGATACAGCTGTAGTACATCAGTGTAGTCCTCATCTTTAGTACATCTTCAGTCTAAGAAGTATTGCTAGTGAGCTGTGACCTATTAAACCACCAGCCAAAAACCCCATCAGAAATACCCATCTACAGAGCACCTCCTAGATCAGTCCTGAAAGCACCCCCTTTGTGATAACAGCTCTTCAAACATAGCATTATGGACAGTTTGGACTACCCTTGTCTCTCTTGCCAGCCTTGTTGACTTGGGTTTCTTGAGGCAAAGTAGCAACTGCCTCATGTACACTGACAACCCTCTTCTAATAACTCACTCTAGTACAAAGTGTGACAGATGTATCTACACCAAGAATCTTGAATCCCTGCTCTCTCACACTGGAAACAGTTAACACTGAAGAGGTTGTCAACTCACTCACCACTACTCATACACACAGGATGCACCCAACACATAAATCAACATACTAAGAAGTTCTCTCAAAAAACTTACTGAAACACTAGACCACCAAAACAAAAGACTGCTACAACTAATACAGTTCTCACAGCACCCAAGACACATAGCAAGACAAGTGTCTCACCTAACAAGCCCTTAAGGCGTAATATTCAAAAAACACATTTTCTTGTCATTGGAGATGCATAGTGAGACACATGGATCTCCCACAGATGGATCTCCCATTGATCAGGTTAGATAAGGCAAAAGTAATGGTCAGCTGTCTGTCCAATGCCAGGATTCATCAGATCATGCATACACTCAGGTCTCTCGACAAGAAGTATCATTATAACTCTGCCTTAGCTCATGTTGTAATGAACAACTGAGACATATCTCACTTGACTATATAAAGAGAGACATGATTGAGCTCTCTGAGTATGTGTCCCAGGCAGGTATGTCTCTTGCCTTGGGCAACATATTACCCTCACCTAGAATGATGCCATAGTATAAACAAAAAATGATTGATTTCAATAACTGGCTTAGTTTTTGGTGTCGTTCAAAGGAGATCCAGTTTCTATTGGCCTGGGATGACATGGTCAAAAAACCTTGCTGCTTTGCTAGAGATGGTCTGTAATTGGCACCACTAGGCTTTCAGCTGCTGGCAAAGGCTGTTGCCTCCCCCATAATGCCTTTTTAGGCAAGGTCTCAAAAATAAAATTGCCAACTTGAAAATTGCCAAACATAACAAAATAAGTGTTATGCTGATAAACAATAGGAGTTTAAACCAGAAAGTGCACACCCTGGAAGAACTTCTATCACTGGAGGATGTAGATGTCTGTACAGTCACACAATCCTGGTTCAAGGCCTCAGAGAATACCCTGACCGTGCAAGGCTGCAATGCCTTCCACACCTTCAGACTGTAAAATGAATGTGAGAGAACCAAAGAAGGTGGTTTGTATCTATATTAGGGATAAATTTATCTCCCTACTTGTTAGATTGGACAACTCCATGGAGTTACTCCAAGTTCAGATTACTGTGGTATTCAAGTCATAGGTAGTTATAGATCCCCTTCCATGGATCATGATGCGCAAAAAGCCTAGTTGACCAAACTGGAGTCAATCCAAATAGTGCCAAACACTCTGGTCATTGGGAATGTCAGTTATCCCACCATGAACTGGGAAACCTACTCTAGCCCTAACTCACTAGCACAAAAGTTCTTTGATTTTGTTAACTGAAATGCCCTGCAACAAATTGTTCAAACCCCAACAAGAGGAACAAATATACTAGATCTGCTCCTCAGTAACATGACAAACAGATGCACCACCACAACTGTTGGACCATCATTAGTCAAATCTGACCACAAGTTAGTCACTTTCAAACTGGCACTAATACCAGAACTCACAAAGGGTGAAGTCAGACTAAAAAACTTCACCAAAGCAAACTATACCCTCCTAGGGGAAGGTATAAATGCCATCAAAACCCCATCCCTCAGCTGGAAGTGGTAACTAGACCAAAGCTTACACTAAAGTGTAAACTGTGGTTTCAGAAAGAATCAAAGCCTGAGCCCCAAGTAAAAACAAGCCACCCTGGTGGACATCCAGCATCAACAAACTTTACAAAAACACAAAAAAGTTGCTATCTAAGAAAACTAAGGCAAGGCCCCAACAATGAAAAAGCACCATCCTCCCCCTCAACAGGCAAATAAGACAAAATGTCAAATACTCTAAGGGTAACATTGATAAACATTTAGCAATCACAGCCAAGATAACCATAATGCCTTTTACAGATATGTTTGCAGCCTAAAAGGTTATACTCAAACATGTGCCAAACTAGTGACTAACAGTATCACATACATTAATCCCCACAGTGATAGAAAACCTGCTAGCAGACAGATCTGGTGAATATTTCGCTCCCTTATCCTCTCCAAACGTATCACAAACCTTGCCCCCAACTTCCCCCAGCCCTACATATCCAAAGAGCAGGTCATTAAAGCCTGGTCTAAGGCAAAAAACACAGCCTGTATGGGACCAGATGGCATCCTAGGCTGTCTTCTAAACAAACTAAAACAGGAAATATCACCATCATTAAGTGGCCTATTGAATCACAGCTTAATCACAGGCTTTGTATCTGTGAAATGGAGAACAGCAAGAGTTATTCCTCTCCACAAAGGTAGCCTAGCAACAGACCCAGGGAATTATAGACCTATAAGTCTGAGCAGCCTCATCTGTAATGCCATGGAACATACCATTATGGACCTCATAAATAAAGACATAGGTGACCTCCATACCCTGTAGCCAAACCAATTTGGCTTCATCAAGGGCAGACTCTGCCTGTTAAACCTGGTGGAGTTCTTCAAAAATGTGATCAGGGCCACTGGCAAGGGCAAACATGTACACACAGCATACCTCAACTTGGCAAAGGCCTTTGACACAATCCCATATGTAGAAATTATCAATAAACTTAGCAAACTGAATGTAAACCTCTTTGTTGTAAAATGGGTTGCCAAGTGGCTCACAAACCAGTCACACATTATCAACGTGGGTGATTCCACATCAACCAGCCGACCTTTCATTAGTGGGGTGCCACAAGGGTCAGTGTTGGGCCCCTACTGTTTGGTATATATTTCTCAGAAGTTCAGGCCAAAACTAAGGGGCTGTGGCTGACCAGGTTAGTGGATGACTGCAAACTGGGTGCAATTACTGAATCCCCAAATTATGTCAACAACAATACCCTATGTACCTACGAAGTGGTAAGAGTTCTGGGATCACAAATAGACTGTGACCTTAACTTTGATCACCATGTGTCTGCTATAGTAAGAAAGGCTTTCTACACAGTACACGATTAGCAAAGGCATCAACTCTAGATCAAAGGAGGTTATAACCCCTCCATACTCATCACTAATCAGGCCTATAATTGAGTATAATGCTTGTTTCTGCACGTCCCATACAAAGTACCTGCAGCAATTGAAGAGACATCAGAGGTTTCTAACTAAGGTGATCAAGGGACTCCAGCATGTGCCTTACACAGACTGACTAAAGTCCCTGTCACTATACTGAGTATCATATAGACTTCTTAGGGGAGACTTACGCCTCGCTTACAGATCAATCTATGACCCAAACCTAATTAATTTGCTGCACATCCTCAAATCAAACTGGACTAGAGCTACCTGTTCCAGGGACCTAATTATGGCCTGCTATTTGAATAGGACATGCTGGAGGGACAGATTTGTCTCCCAGCAACTGCCACATCTTTGGAAAAGGCTGCCAATTTATGTGAAGCAGAGCAGCTCTATGGCACTGTTCAAAAGAACTTGGATGAATGGATGGGGCACCATACATTCTTATTGGGGGTAGTGCCCACAACCCTCCTAGACTTGGCCAGTCATTACTAAATACAATCCTGGGTACTGACTAGAGTATCTATGGTATTAGATTGAGATGAAACAGCTAGGCTTGATATAACCTCCAGGTCAATAGCCTAGAAACCTCCTATGATCCTAAAACAACGTTTACAACACAAGTACATATGCAGCAAAACTTGCAATTGCAACCTTCAATACAAATATCATTCTTCAATGTTGCAGAGGTCAACTGCTGAAAATATGTACACTTTCAAATGCAGAGCAGCAATATCAAGAAATGTGTACATTTTTAAATGCTAGATGCATAACGAGGAATCAATAAGAGAGCAAAACACATTTTCTAGACAGACCTTTATTGGATTTATATGGCAATGATCTCCAATGCTTTATTTTAGCATGAAACACAGTGCAGTATCCAAGAACCAAACAGCAAGATTTCTTCTTTCACCAAAGTAACTTTAATGTTTTATAATCAAGTGCAAAAGATGTGGTGCTTTTGTTTAATCAGCAGAACATCAGAGCCTGAAGTAACTCATTCATCACTTCTTTTTATCAGTTCTTAATCACATGGCTAATAATTTAAAGTTACAGGTACAAACTGCAGAAGTATTAGGAGCGGGTCTATATTATAACTTCGAAGATGTAAAACTTTGAATGTTATAATATCGAACCCACTACATCGAAGGATGAAAATAGCGAAGCCCTGGAACTTCGAAATCTTACCTAGGGCAAGATTTTGGTGGGCTGTTCCGTGGCTTCACTATTTTCTCCACTGTGGTGTGAGAGTTATGGACCTTATGGTTAGGGTGCAGGTTAAGGTAAGTGGATAGTTAGTAATGTATGTATGTATGTGTAGTGTAGGGTTGGGTTTGTTAACTGTATATGTGTGTATTAATTAATTTGTTTGTGTATAGTTTTGTAGGGTATGTGTGCAACAGTTACGGGCCTTAGGGTTAGGTTGCGGGTTTAGGTAAGTGGATAGTTAGTAATGTATGTATGGTTTAGTGTAGGGTTGGGTTTTATTAACTGTATGTGTCTGGTTTATTTATTTTGGTGTGCTTGTGTTGTGTGTGTGTTTCTCGGAACAGCAAATTTTTTCCCTGGGAAAAAATTCGCTAGTCCGATCGGTTGATGTTATCATAATTCGAAATTCCAAGTTCAAACTTATGGTGTTCGATATTTTGGAATTTTGAATATATGATATAGACCCTTAGGACATATACTTAAGGAATAACAATTCACATACACATTGTTATAAACCATCCAAAAATCTTAAGAAAAAAACTGTTGAGAAAAAAATGTTTCATAACTTACTAGCTGTAATCTTAAGGGGTCAGTTAATATCAACACAATCATTTAGTCCAGGAGTTACAGTGGTACTGGTGCTTAGCTGCCGCTGCAATGCTTTAATTTCTAAGAGTTCTTCCATCCCCATTTCTCTGATGACTATCCCCTTTTCTAAAACCAAAAATAAAAAAAAAATTAAAATGTAAACATCGTACTGCATGATTATGTAGGATACTGGTTAAATCACCCCTTTTAATGCAGTAAATGTGCTATTATATTCTCTGCATTAAAGCATTTAGGAAGCATCACAGGATTCACAATGAGCAAGGTATACCACACTAGCTGCATTAAAATTGTATCTATCAGGTCTTCTCCACTTTCATATAGTAGACATAATAATGCATATTTCCTCTGTATTAATACATTTGCAATGTGCACCTCTGCCACATTTATGTGTTTGCTCAGAGTGGCCCTCTTGCGTAGCACTTTGGCATTCAAAGAAGTTTTAAAATGTCCTCTCTTTCTAAACACAAAATTAGGTACACCATGATGTGAAATCAATAAAACTCATGTTCCTTATGCAGCATCCACCTGGTTTAATAATACATGCAAAGCAATGGTTGCAAAATAAAGAAACATATTTGATTGTAAAATATCGGACTTATAGTCCTAATTGAGTTAATATTGGTATTAATTAGCATCTCCCTTTGAGGTTACAATTTTAAACGTTGATTGTTATGTAACTGGAGAATCAGTGTGTTTATAAGAATGGAGAGATTTTATTTATATGTATGTCTCCTTGGAAAGCTAATAATCTGAGGCACTAGAGACATCTAGTAAAAGTTACGTTTTATACAGACAAAAGTGCATTTTTTAATACAGAAATACTTAAGCTCCAGATACCCAAGTTCCATAGCTAACACTCACTACTGAAATGCTATATCTAATTATTTTAAATGTGTATATACAAATGGTTGCACACAATCAAGACAACAATATATATTATTTTCTCTTCATAGCATACACAGTTAAATACAGTGTTGCCCCAGCTCCTAGAATCCACGACATTGTCATCCTATTGCTAGAGAAAGCAAGTACCTATACCAGTTCTTTTACTCATTATAGCAACTTTCAATATTTCCAGTACACATTCAGATCTGCTGTCTTTGAATCATGAAACTACCCTGCAAGTCATTAAGTTCAGCAATCAAAGCAAATGAATCTCAAAAAATGCACTTCCTGGTCTTTCATCTTCCTTGTTACATTCATAAGAAGAGACAATAAGTATGAAGATCCAACCCACTTCAAAATATATTCCTTGTTCTTTTACATTCAAGAAGAAAAAAGTCACACATTTGTAAGTCATGAGATAAATGCTCCGATTACAGATGAACAGGAAAGAAGTGAAAGAAAAATGCATTGTGGTTTTACATTACATTTTCAACTCAGTTTACTTTAGCCAGGCATTACAACTGGATCTATACACATTATACAAGAGCATACACTATTACATTTATTAATTTGTTTTTATTTCTTTACAGCTGTAAACATATTTGTAAATGACTAAATGTCATAGAAATGAGATAAAATGCATTTTACTCTGTCAGCTGTAAGTGGGGCTCCAAAGGTTACCAACAGCAAGAGTAAAAACTATCAGTTTTTAGGTATATCTTTTCCAGAATTATACTTAAATCCACCCCAATTCATTACTCATAAAACCAGTATAACTTAACATATCTGTCACTCAGGCAATGCTAAGTAGCAAACCCCTCATCTAGAGGTGGTCAGTCACAAGCCCATGGAGTTGCTTATATTCATGCTCATTTGGGTAGGCCAAACTAAATCAAAATATATATAAGGAAGATTTCAGTTTATGCCAGTTCACTGAAAGAAACTTTAATCAAAACTAATCAAACTCCACTCACTGACAGCAAGTTAATCAACTTCTCAAACAAAAATTAATAAAACAAGGGTTTCTGCTGAGGGGTTGACCTATTGTATCCTCCAAATGGAGGCCTGCACTCCTATAACTTAATATCTAAAGCAACACCAAGATCAAATAATATTAGGAAAAAGAGGAACTTCCCTAACCCTACTATCTGCTGATCTTGTGCACATACATGCACACACAGACACACATGCACACGCACAGACTTTCAATAAAATGGAAATCGCTGAAATAGTCAGATAAGGCCCATTTCAACAAAAGTTTCTTTTTGACAGAATGAATGCTATCCCTCTCTCTCAAGATATATATATATATATATATATATATATATATATATATATATATATATATATAGGAGGGCAGAACCTAGATGGCCAACTGAGAGCAATGAATTTTGAGAGCTCCATAAAGTAGTATAATAATATAGGAAAATTTTATTATTTTCAAGTTTAAAACATCAGAAATCTATAGATAAACTACTAAGTTACATAAATATCAATTTTGGTGGAGATATACAAAAATGTTCCTGTCAAGTAACTTGGAGATATATTGAGTCACTGAATATGAACAGCTAAAAGAATTCTCATCCAGATACTGCTTTGAAAAAAGAACTGCAATTGATTACATCTACCTTACAGGAGCTATCTTTGAAGATGGATGGCTTTAAAAATGAATTAGAAAACCTCAAATTAAATTCTCAAAAACAGACTGATACTCTTAAGGAACTATTACAGCAACACCATATATAAATAACAAATATAGAGACTTCTCTAAATGACACTGAAGGGACACTCAAAGAGGAAGAACTCCAAAAAGAATTTCTGCTTAAACAGAATACATGGCTGCTTAACAAAATAGATGACTTAGAAAACAGGGAAAGGAGAAACAACATAAGGATCGTTGGTCTGCCTGAAAACACTGAAGGAGAAGACATTATTTCATTCTTAACTACCTGGATTCCTGAATTTTTAGACTTGAAAGAGAGACTTTCATTTGGAATTGAAAGGGTGCATAGAGCACTGAGGAAACTTGCTTCTAACTTAACAAATATTCCATCTAGATCCATAGTTATAAAATTTTGTTCATTTCTGGACAAAGAACTAATAGTGAAATCTGGTTGGAGAAAATCGCCCTTAAAAAACAATCAAAGCCTGATAAGGTTTGGCAATGATTATTCTTCCAGAATACTAGAACAAAGGAAAAAAGTCTGGCCAATAATAAAACTGTTGAAGCAAAACAACATTAAAGCACAACTGGCCTTTCCAGCCAAGATAAAAATACTTTTTGAAAATGAGATGAGAACCTTTAATGACTTAGAAGAAGCTACTATATTCATAAAAAAGAACAACATAGTGTCTATCCCAGAAGGAATGGAATGGATGGCCCCTACTCTTAACAGAATAAAATAAACAAATCCTTGGACTGATGCTAGAAAGAAAAATGATTCCAAGATAGCTGTCCCAAATAAAAACTCTTACAACTACATCTATAAAAGTATCAAATTATATGGTGCATCACTTGTCATCTGTTTTTATTTTAAAAAAAGGAGGGTTTCTTAAACAACTGAGAAACAGTAATGATTGACTCAGAATGTTCAGAGTCCAATTATTCTTCACAAACAAAGGTAGGTCAAGATGGGTTACTATTTACATTATATATAAGCCAAACAAAGCAACATATAATACAAACACAGAAGTTTCTATTCCCCTACTTGAACTCAGTGAATACTTATCTTGTTAATTTTTCATTGAGTTTACCTAAAATAATTTAAGTAATTAATTACCTAATTCAGCAAGGTACCATTCATCAGAGTTCAGACTCAAATGTAACAAATTAACATCATATATAATAGCAGTAACAGTAGAGTGTTTTGAAAAAAAATGCTGTCATGGAGATTAATGTCTTCTTCAGTTAAAGTACGATTTAGCAATGTCATGTATATCCTGGTTAAATAATAGTAGCAAGTTTTTAGTACAAATGTCATTATTATTCTGTCTAAACATAGTTAATATCAATTATGGCAGGTATCACAGCTACCATTGCTGTTTGATCAATCCTAATATGGTCTGCATGAATGCAGCTGTGTCTGGTAGCTAGTACAAATGTCATTATTATTCTCTCTAAACATAGTTAATATCTATTATGGCAGGTATCATAGCTTCGAGTGCTGTTTGATCAATCCTGATATGGTGTGCATGGATGCAAAACATAGTTAATATCAATTATGGCAGGTATCATAGCTTCTAGTGCTGTTTGATTAAGCCTGACATGGTGTGTGTGGATGCAGCTGTGTGTGATAGCTCTTGTATGTTGCCGTTTTCATCTCCAGGAAGCTGTGGGTTGCAGCTTGTGATTGAGGTTTACTGATGCTTGTGTATTAGGAAGAGACATTTGGTGTTTAGCCTGGATCCAGGGGAAGCGGGTGGATAAAACTGTGATTTGGGTTATTTTGGCAGAGAATAGTTTGTTTATGCATCTGCTGAGTGGGAGGTGGAAAGGCTGGAAGAATGTGTTATCTGTTGTTGTGGTGGCTTATTGGGAGTTTTTTTTTTCTGATCTGTTTTCTCTCCGTTCTTTTCCTGGCTGCTGCCTCGCTGAAAGGGAAGGAATTTAGGCTTGAAGCTACAGTGAAGTGAAGCTTTGCTTCAGGTGCATCATGAGCCTCTGGTATGCAGTACACAGACACTCTAACAGAAACAGACGCTCCCAGGTTGCTATGGTAATGGAGACAGAGTGACAATAATGCTTAACGGCTCTGAGAAGCCTCTAAGATGCTTCTCAGCAATGAAGTTTTTGGTTTAAAAAAAATATATATATATATATATATATATATATATATATATATATATATATATATATATAGGCTGTTTTAAACCACATGTACACATATTGATGGTCTCCCAACACTTCGTTTAGCTCATTAAGTTGATTCTTGATTAAAAAAAATAATAATAATAAGCACAATTTTATATTTAAAATGTATTTTGGTCCAAACACATTAAGGACTTACAGAAGAGTGGAAGTCTTGACTTATTGTGAAAAACTAAGAGCACTTGGTCTTGTGCAATACCCTTTGCAGAGGTCTGGAAGGTGAGCTTGCTCCGACGTGTTGGGTATATGGAATATGGGGATAGCTGATTCTAGGGGTGTTTGGGGTTGCCAGGAAATGCTAGAGAGTCATCAGATTTTCTTTTTCGAAATATCTGTGGGAATGGAAGGTGTGTTGAGTGGTTCACTGGAAAAGTGGCCACTGCATGTAACAGGCTGGTAAAATGGGACAGGACAAATATCAGTTTGGATATTTTAAGTACAGCCTGGAAACACACCACACGAACTATTGATTGGTATTCTGGTAAAACTGCATGGGCATCGTGCCCATGCTTGAAGTACTGATATGCGTGTGTGTAAGGATGGAAATATACTTATAACAAATAAAAAAACAGAAGGGTCTCATAATTTAAAGTCTATGGACTGTATAAACATGCTTGGAAGGAGCTAATAATAGAATAAGCATTACAGCTTGTGGTCTCTCAAATAAATAAGCAACAGCCAAAAAAAAAAAAAAACACACAATAGTTATGTAATGTATGATTTTAGTAAATCTAGACGTAAAATATATAATCGTCATATAAGATGAAGCAGTCTGCTGAATTTAAATATTAAAGACAGGATTTAATAACATGGGCTTGTGTATACTAACACTACTGTCTTAACTTGTCATAAATTACATACACTACATTGAACATCAAGGGAAACCACGATGCTATTCTTATATAAGTAAATATGCATAACAAGTCATGTAATTGGTTTAACTTGAATTATAGTTTTTGTTACCAATATTGACCCTATATAATACTTAAGCGGTTACCAAAGTAACTAATGTTTTATACATGACATCAAACTGACAAAGTTGTTCAAGAGAAACAATAGAAGCTTGAACTTGAAATGTCACAGAATGTAACAATCATATTCTGAACAAATAGTATTAAATTGACAATAGGCACTCAGTTTAATAACATGGGCTTGTGTATAATAACTCTACTGTTTTAACTTGTCCATAAATGACATACACTATATTGAACATCAAGGGGAAGCATAATTTTCTCATATAGGTAAATGTGCATAACAAGTCATATGGTTGTTTTAACTTGAATTATGGTTTTGTAACCCATCTTGACCAAACATAATAATTAAGCTGTTACCAAAGTATTGAAACACAGATGACCAGTAGGAAGGTAGCTGGAATAAAGAAGCATAACCATGACAAATTGAAATCTTCTTTTTTAATACAAAATGGTGAGCACTTTCGCAATGGTAACCATTGCTTCATCAAACAGTTCATTCAAACAGCAATAGTACTTAAATACTTTAATTCATTACTAGAACAACCAATCCTACCACACAAAGTTAATTCAGCACTCAGCAATCAATTAATTACTATGGTTATGTTTTGCCCTTAGTTAATTGCTGAAGCCAAAAAAACTCTGTTTAAAAACCACATCACAAAATGTAAAGACAAGAATGGGGATAAATATAAATATAAATAAAATACATAAAAAGTCAATGAATAAATACATATACTCATGTTCCCCATTTAGTAACTACTTATGTGCATAGATATAAGCATAAAAATATATATAAAAGTATAAGCAGTACACACTCAACAACTTAATGAATACATATATTCTGCCTAATAAATGCAAATGTTGTCCACCTAGTAAATACATATGCTTTAATGCATACATCTCAACAAATGTTTGTCTTTAATGATATCTATGCTAGAAGCAGCTCAAGAAATACTGTCATATTGACCCAAAGCCCTGCATGTGTTTATGTAGTCTTCTCTTGTTAAAATAGTATTATTATTTTTTATTATTTTATTTTAACCTTCTAGATTTTAGCACTGGCTTCAATGGAACACTATCGTTCAAACCCAAACCTCTATGTTCTCCTAAACGCAAAGTCCATTTTACTTCCATATTTTCAGTAGTATTGACTATGTCGCCCATCCTATTGCTAACATTCTGAATGTGTAAAACCTGAAACAAAAATATGTGGTCATCCCCCTTATCCAATGTATGCTTAGCCAAAGCACTATACAGTTACCCTTTTCTAGTGCAGTAAAGGTGATCCCTTATCCATTTCCTAAGGTGACGGTTAGTTTTGCCAACACAGAAAAAGAAACATGTTGTGCAGTGAGCTACATACACTACATTCTTAGTATTGCAATCAGCAGAATTCCTTAGCTCCCATAGACGCCCTGTTTCAGGGTGCTTAAAAAACTTTGATTCATCTATATAAATGCACTGTGTGCATTTTCCACATCTATGGGTACCATTCACTGTGCTATCCATCAGAACAGGTGTCCTTGGATAGCAAAGCTGCTGTTTCAGATTTTTCTTATTTCTAAATGCAAAATGTGGTTGTACCCCCACTATGTTGGTAGTATCCTCATCTACTAACAACATATGCCAATTTTGTCATATGATGGTTTCAAACCTTTTCACATCTCTTGTGTATGGTAAAACCATCGGAATGTATGGTAATACACTATTCCTGATACCTACCCTGTCACTACCTGCTCTATCAGAGTAGTAGGGCTTAGCTTTACCTTTCCTTTGTTTGTGTACATTATGGTACACCTTATCAATTTCATGCTCACTATAATGAAACCTAATGAATAATAGGTTAATGAAACCTGTTCTTAGCTTAGTTAACTCATTTCTATACACTTCCTCTTGACAATATAGGTGAGATGTTCTCATTGCCTGACCTCTGATTATGTTAAGAAAAATCTTAGGGTTATGCATACTGTTTCCGTGTAGAAAAGATGGTCTGTAACATTGTTTCCTATGTAATTTCGTAGACCATTGGTCATTTTCTCTGTATATGGTAACATCCAGGAAATCTAAACTCATCTCAGAACAGTTCATCATAAACTTTAAAAAGTCACTGGTAGTATTTAAGTTGTTCACCATCATCTTTCCAAAAAATAAAAAGATCATCTACGAAATGCCTATAAAAGGCTATTTGGGGATTACCTAATAGATGTTCATATTCCCAGTTAACCATAACCAGGTTTGCATATGTGTTGGCACAACTTGTGCCCATGGCAACCCAACCCCTGACAACTGCTTATAGCATATGATATTGAACATAAATATGTTGTGCTCTAGTACCAATTCTAGTAACATATAAAGAAAGTCTAACTTAGTATTAGAAAACTTTCCCTGCCTTGTCAACACTGATTTCACCATGCTTATCCCCTGGTCATTGGGTATACTTGTGATTAAAGACACTACATCTAGTGTGGCCAGCATCCCCGTATCTGCTGTTCCCATTTGCTTCACTGCCCCATAAAGGTCCACTAAAAACTGTTCTGTGTCTTTCAAGACATATGCATATTCATTGAGTGCTGTCTTCAATTCCTTATCCAGGTATATATTGAAGGGTTCTGTTAGCCATCCTGCCCCTGCTACTATAGGTCAAAAATTTCAGGTTATATGGGTCTTTGTGTATCTTGGGAAGGCCATGGATTTGAGGTATGAGTGGATTTTCAACAGTGAAATAATTAAAAAATCTTTACTTAATAGTTTCATACACATGCATTCATATGATACTAGCAATCTGTTCACTCATTTCAAACACAATTGTTGTTGGTACTTCAGCATATACATTTGAATCCAATAACATTTCTTGCATAGCTGCATTATAAAAGTCAGCATTCAGTATCACCACTGGTCCCCCTTTGTCAGCGGGTCTTATAACTATACTATCATTAGTCTGCAAATCACACAATGCTTTGTGCTCACTCTTTGTCAAATTATACCTTCCTTCTTCTAAAAAGCTATTGTTTCCTGTGCTATAAATGGCATTTTCACAAGCTTTTAAGAAAGTCTCTATATTATGTGGCAATATTGGTACATACAGACTGTTTTTCTTAAACTGAACATCCCTTGCCTCATTGCCATTTCCAAAGTGTTGTTTCAATGTTGCATTTCTAGTAAACATACGTAGGCATAACAGAAATTCACTAATATTCATTTTAGTCGAAGGTATAAAATTTAAACCTCTGTTTAATAAAGAAGTCTCAGCTGCAGACAGTTCATATATGGAAATATTCCATATTAGCTCTCTTGCCCATTTTCTTCAACGTGTGAGTTTGTAACTGACCTGGTGCCTCTTTCCGTTTCTAGCCCCTGTAAATGTCCTGTTCCACAGATTTTCTCCTCCCTGCTCGAAATGGTAGGGGTAGAACAGGAAAAACCTGTTGCTGCCCTCCTTCCATATTAATCTTCCTTCTCACCATGGCTGCAGTTGTAGAGGCAGTTGTTGCCTTATTATTGGTTGCCGAAGATGATGGCACTTCCATCGGTGTAGAATAAACGGAATGTGCCTCATTTGGTGAAAGGACACTCCCTCCTAGCTGTTGATTCACTATTTCCTCTTCCTCCTCGAGTGCATTGGTCATCTCTTCAGACTGTACCTGGTGCTCCGCCCTCAGTATCTCATGCCGCTCAAATGACTGAACTCGCCCTCTCCTCTGCTGGTAGGTTGTTGGTGGTACCTCTGACTGCCCATTGATTTCTCTCATAAATCACAAATTGCGGTTGGTAGTGGACTGCTCTGCAGACTGTGCAGGTTTTGGCCAAGTAAAGACATGCTGGTTAGTGAAATCTGTTAAATACCTACACAGTTTCTTTTTCTTTTGCTCAAGCAGTCTGGCTTCATAGCAAAGTATCTTATCAATTAGTTCATGCATGAAAACATCAGTAGCTGCTTCCCCATAAAGCACAGGCAGTTGATGTTGTTGCTGACATATCTTTTCATTAAGCTCTTGTTCCACTGGCTTGAAAAAGTCCAGCAACAACCATATATATGCTTTACTGGTGTTAAGATTAATTGGTTGCCACTGGGCTAACAACATGGGGTAGGTGTTTCCATATGTGGGCATATTAAGTACTCTGAGTCCCCTTGGTATAACATTTAGGTTTAAGCAGGCTTCAAAATGGAATCATTGGCTCTGGAGCCGCTTAAACCTAGACAAAACATTCTCCACATTTCTTTTCAAATTGCATATCTCAGCTTCATTGATGTTGTTAGTATTAACAGTCTTAGAGTTCATATTAAGAGCACTTGTTTGTAGCAGTGGATTGTCTTGATTTGTCAGCAAATTCAGAAGTCTCCTTTCCGCATTTACACCAACTGTTGCATCCTTTGCAATGTTCGCAGTACCTTTCACCATCATTAGATACACAAGCAGCAAACAAATAAATCCAAACCAGCCCAGAAATTGAAAATGTTGAAACAAAGGTGCCCAGTAGCAAGGTAGCTGGAATAAAGAAGCTGAACCACGACAAAGTAAAATCTTTTTTAAAACAAAATGGTGAGTGCTTTCGCAATGGTAACCATTGCTTCATCAGACAGTTCATTAAAACAGCAACAGCACTTAAATACTTTAATTCATTACTAGAACAACCAATCCTACCACTCAAAGTTAATTCAGCACTCAGCAGTCAATTAATTACTATGGTTATGTTTTGCCCTTAGTTAATTGCTGAAGCCAAAAAAACTCTGTTTAAAAACCACATGCACAAAATGTAAAGACAAGAACATGTGGATAAATATAAATAACATACATAAAAAGTCAATGAATAAATACATACATATACTCATGTTCCCCATTTAGTAACTACTTATTTGCATAGATATAAGCATAAAAATATATATAAAAGTATAAGCAGTACACACTCAACTTAATGAATACATATATTCTGCCTAATAAATGCACATGTTGTCCACCTAGTAAATACATATGCTTTAATACATACATCTTAACAAATGCTTGTCTTTAATGATATCTATGCTAGAAGCAGCTCAAGAAATACTGTCATATTGACCCAAAGACCTGCATGTGTTTATGTAGTCTTCTCTTGTTAAAATATTATTTTTTTTTATTATTTTATTTTAACCTTCTAGATTTTAGCACTGGCTTCAATGGAACACTATCATTCAAACCCAAACCTCTATGTGCTCCTAAACGCAAAATCCATTTTACTTCCATCAAACTGACAACGTTGTTCAAGGGAAACAATAGAAACCTGAACTAGGAATGTCACAGAATGTAACAATCACATTCTGAACAAATAGTATTAAATTGACAATAATCACTCAGTTTAACCTTTTCTGATTATACAAAATAGAATGTTGCCATTTAAATCTAAAAACTTTCAGTATATGCCGTAAAATGGCAATTTATGAATATGGAAGTTAACTTGAACTCATTAATCACAATAAGTGAATTTGTTGTTTTAACCTATAATTTCACTCATTTTATAATAAGAAATGACAGATATGAAAATCCTTATGTGTAGGAAGTGGGGGGAAGAGGGATGCACTGATAATTAAAATGCATTAACTTTCATCAATGTCCACATAAAACAAACTTGATGCTTTAAGCAAATTAGCAACAAACAAAGTGATTAAATGCTGGAAAATAATGAAATATAACTTCTGATATATCCAGAAAAATACATTGTATTATAAACATTATGTATAAATACTAAATAAGTTTTTAATGCCAAGAAATGTATAGTTATCCCCTTTGGAAAAAAACATGTACCCATGAATTACCACATAGGTGGCAGGACACTAAACATCGAAAGTGTGATGAGAGACTTAGGGACACAGGTGGACAATGGTCTCATGTTCGATAACCACATTGCCACAATAGTCAGGAAATCCTTCTATGTGGCACACCTCATCACTAAGGGCTTTTCATCCAGAAAAAGGAGATCATTGTCCCACTGTACTCATCACTCATTAGACCCATTATAGAGTATAATGCCCCATTTGGTATGTACCTCACAAGACATCTGCAACAGCTGAAAAGGCCACAGAAATACCTCACTAAAAGAATCACAGGCCTAAAGCAGATGCCATATGCTGACCGTCTAAAAAAACTCCAGCTATACTCTGTGTCTTATCGTCTACTCAGAGGCGATCTCTGCTTAACATGCAAGGCCATGTCAAACCCTGAGCTGTTGGACATGCTCCACTTAAAGAAATCCCAATCTCTCAAAGCCACACACTCCAGGGATCTAAATCTTATAATCACAATGAACAAAACATGCTGGAGGGACAGGTTCCTGACCCATAGACTCCCCATACTCTGGAACAGGCTGCCCATACATGTCAAGCAGAGCGCCTTATTGGCCCTCTTCAAAAGGAACCTTGATGATTGGATGGGAGATAGGAAATTCACCTCGGGGATCATGTCAGTTGCCCTGCTAGACAGGGGCCCAGAGAGGTAAATATTGTGTGAAGAAATATCCAGGGAATTATTATGGCTAGGCCTTAGAGCTGATAGCCTAGTACCAACCTATGAACCTATGAACTACCATCTATTTATATTAAGTAATACGTTTTGAAAGACTTCATCAATAAGGGTGAATATGTTAAATAACTGTGAGCTACAATCTTTTACTGAGGTTTCATATATGATACATCCTACTTTATTATGAGTGAATTGCTTGTCATCTGTCTTTCATGTAAATATTAATTGCTTATACAATAAGTAGACATTTATATTGTATTAGAATTCTGTCTAATCAACAATAGTACTATATCTGTTCAAAATAATATAAATATTGCTTATTCCTATTACAAATATTCTCCATATGATAATTCAATTCATGGAGCTCAGATGTTCTGGATTGTCAAGGTATGAGTGATAATCCGATGGACTTAGGTTTATCCATCAGATTAGGAATGATTTTCATTCCATGGGTAGTATGGATCTTAATTTTGTTAACATTTATTAATTTAAATTTGTTATTTTACAAAAAAATTTTTAGTAGGCCTGACCAAAATATTACTTTATTGCTAAACACTCAAAATATAAAAACTGATAATTTCCTTTAAAAGCTCAAACATATATTTTATAGTTATCAGAGGATAATGTTTAATAGTCACAATAAAACAAAAAGTACATAGTCTAAGTAACCTAATATGTATTTAACTTTATTATCTTTAAATACCAGTGGCTTAAACAATCTTAGCAAGAGATCAAATCTACTGAAATATTTAAAACTGAAAAAAGTACACATTGTCTTCCTTCAAGAAACTCATTTCAAAACAAATGACAATTACAAATGGAATCCTAAGGAATATATGATATTGGCGCAATCCACTTAGACAAAGACAAAAGGGGTAACAATTTTATGGAAAACAAATGTGATTAACCCAGAAATCATTTATAAGTATGAAGATAAAGAAGGCCTTATGGCATTAGTAATAGCTAAATATAATAACAGAATATGGACCCTAGCCAATCTATACTGGTTCCCAGGTATTGGAACAGGAACTGTTAAAAACACTTGGATTTCATTTCCAATATTTATAAAGGCAACTTAATATTAGGAGGAGATTTTAACTGTATATTTGATATTTCTGAAACTACAAATAAAAAAATAAAAGACCAATGCATACATCTGCTGTATTAAAACTTTTAACAAGTGGGTAGAATCATTTCATCTTGTAAATACTTTCAAATTTAAAAAACATAAATCTTTGTTGTTTTCCCATCAAGATCACAGATTTGGTACCCAAACTAGAACAAATAAAATATTTTCTGACCATGATGTACACTCTAAAACCATTAATTTCTCAATCACTCCCTGCCCCTTTTCAGATCACAATTCATTGATACTAAAACTTCAAATTGGGTACAAACCATTAATCTTTAATTCCAGAATTCCAGCATATATAATTAAAATTAAAGAGTTCAAACCCTGGTTATTACCTGAATTACAATTCTTTTAGATATTAATTACACCACAGAGATAAATAAAATAATGATATGGGACTCATTAAAAGCTTGCATATATGGTAAAACCCTAACTTGGTGTAAAACAATCATAGAATGGGATTCTGCATTATTAGAACTACAATCCAAACTTTTGTCAGTTTGTTTGCCTTTTCGGCTTTTCCCAGTTAGGGGTCGCCACACCGGAACTCCGGTCCACTAATGATTGGCAGATTTTCTTATGGTGCCAAGTTGCCAGCCCAACGCACAACCTTCAGCGAAGGCATGCCCATTCACGCATGTCTTTCAGAGGCCACTCGACTACAGGGAGGACATGCAGACTCCACACAGAAGGCACTTCAGCCGTGAATCAAACAGGAGTACCTCTTGCTGTGAGGCAACAATGCTACCGCTGTACCACCTCGGCTTAATCCAGACTTTTGTCAGTAAAAGCTGAAAAAAATCAAAATCATTTGGAGATGAAAAAGAAAGTAGAAGTATTAAACAATAAATACAACACAATTCTAACACATAAAACTAGTTTAGCTTTAGAAAAACTAAAAAAATAATACCTTGGCCACTTCTCCCAAATATCTACATAATATATCCACAAGAATCAAAATACAATCGAAAGCTAATAACATTAAAGGTACTTTCCATGAAAAGAAAGGGAAAAATGATTCGGATATAGGTGACATTCTTGATGCCTATAGAAATCACTATATGGAACATTTCCAAAAAATATATACATATCGGTCAATTAAATCTAGATGAAAGATGTTCTAATCTAAAAAAATACCAGAAAATTTAAAACAAGATCTGCAAGCACCCACATCCTACAAAGTAATTACAGATACAATAAATGAACTGTTTCCTTCAAACATACTATCCCTCTTCCATAAAACTCTATTAGAAATTCAGTCACAATCTTTAAAAGCACCCTCTTGGAGATATTCCTTAATCACACCAATCCTAAAGGAAAACAAATCCCCAAACCTCTGTACCTCACATAGACCCATATCATTATTAAATAATGACTATAAGATATTTATGACAATATTAATTAACAGAATGAAAATACCACTATTCAAAACAATAAATAATGATCAAACTGGATTTATATATCATAGATGCACACATGACAATATTAAAAGTATAATTTCTCTTATAGATTATGTTAATAAAGAAACACTCATAATTGGCTTAGATGTAGAGAAAGCCTTTGATTCCCTAAAGTGGGACTATTTATTCAAAATCCTAGTGTTATTTGAATTTGCAGCATCCTTTGTTCATCTCCTAAGAATATATATATATATATATATATATATATATATATATATATATACAAATAATTTAGCGTTTGTCAAGTTATGTCCTTTTACCGCTGATTCTATACATATAACAAAAGGCACTAAACAAGGATGTCCCATGTCACTGATTCTATTTGCTCTGGCTATTGAAATATTGGCAGATTCAATTTGTAACAATATAAAAATCAAAGGAATAGATGTTTATAAACAATACAATTCTAAAGTAATGCTGTTTGCTGATGACATATTACTAACATTATCTCATACAAAAGAGACAGAAGAATTAGATATATTAATTGCCAAATTTCACGTGACTTCAGGACTAAGGGGAATCACATCATAGGGAAATAAGAATCTACCTTAAAATATCTAGGAATTGAGTTATGCAAGAATAATAATGAATTAGTCTAAAAAAACTACAATAATATCAGCAATACAATTAAAATCTTTGTTGAAAAAATGGAACAAAATAATATTAACATTTGAAGTTAGACTACAGTTAATAAAAATGGTTTTACTGCCCAAGATCCTATATATAGCCTTGGCAATACAACTGTTACCAGAAAGGAATATACTTAAAGAAATAAATTCATGTCTAATAAAATTTTTATGGTTTCCCAAAAGAAACAGAATAGCTTTAATACATCATATCAGACCATGGAAACAGGGAGGATTAAACTTTCCTGATATAGAAACATATATAAAAGCATCAATATCTAAAACAATCTCAGATTGGATAAGTCCAAATTACTCTGCAAATTGGAAAGAGTTACTAACTGTAATATCAATAAATTAATTTGATTTACAAAAAAAATTCAAATAACAGATAAAAACAATTTGCCATGGCACATGTGTATTGCAATATAACATAACTAAACCCACTAAAACTTGTATGATTAATTATTACATTGACTTTGTCAGGAAAATTATTAATGCAGATATAGATTTAAAAATCTGGTTTGATCTTTTCACACCATTTATAGTCACAAAGAACTTTCCACATGACATATATAGAGAAATGATTAATTCCTGGGAACAGAAAGGATTTGTTTGTTGGCTCCAATGTATCAAAGAACTAAAAGTTTTAGATATGCAAGTAAAAAAAACAACATACAAAATTCCACAATAGGACTGGCTAAATTTACAGAGTATTCTGGCATATTCACAAGATTTAAGTAGAATAATTAACAATTCTTCATTTAAAGAAATACCTAAATTTACGAAATACATATAAGAAATCATATATAATGACTTTGACATAGGAAACAGTATTTAAAACTTTTGCAAAATATTGATAAACTATAAAACAACACCCAAAACCTCATACTGGAAATATATAACAAAAGGACACTCAATACAGTTAATTGAAGATATTAAAGCAAATATCTTATTATCGATAAAATATACATCCTTTACACAATACTGGAAAGTTTTTAATTGGAATTGCATGCACAGAGCATTTTTAACCCCACACAGAATCACTAAAATTAGTTCTTCAATAAAAGGAATATGTTGGAGATGTGAGCAAGTACCCAATGCAGATTGGAAGCACATTTTATTTGACTGTGTTAAAAGTAAGCCATTTGAAATGGTATTAATAACTTTCTACAAGCTTTATTGAATGAATCATTTCATTTAACTAAAGCTCTTGTATTATTAAATGTGAATGGAGGTCCTCATTTGAATAGGTCAAACATGTATCTAGTATGGACTATACTTGCAATTTCAAGGAAGTGTATAACAAGAAGATGGACTGTAAACATAATACCAACTTTGGAAGACTTCTACAGCCTACTGAAGATCCTGCATTATTGGAAATTAAAATTAAAGAACTATGAATTTATCCAAAGCCATTTATCAACAACCCTTGAGGAAACATCTTATCACTGATTGACACTATACAATAATTGATCAGACACTCTGATAATGGATTGGACATACTTGTAAAGTAACTGTATACTTTAAGATCTGTTATAGTGTCTGGCTAATGTAAATAGTGTACATAGTTATTTTAGATGTTATGTATAAATACTATGGAATTCATTCAAATGTATTTGAAAAATAAAAAAAAAAATTGAGAAAAATAATATATATGTATATGGGTTACATGTGTTTCACCATCCATCCAATATATCAAATGTTTAGTTAGGAAGCTTGTTTATTTAAACCTGGATGCCAGCATTTGTTTTGTGGGATTGCTAAACTCAGGACAGTGATATTTTACCCTTTTCCCACTGTCTTCTTATCTCATAGTTGATATATACAATTAGCAAGGGGTGTGGGAGTGCAGGGGGCTTACTACACTGCATAAAATGTTGTTTCTGCTTTTTATTAATTTTAATTTTGTTTTGACTATTTGCAGTTGATCTAGTGTATGCCAGTTTAGTGAGTCACTCACACACATCACATTTCATTTTATGATATTCTTCAGTGTACTTTACCAGCTATAATTCTGATAAGGGCAATTTATGATTTTTTTATCCATAATATGATGGCTTTTAATGATTATCAGAGTGTGCTGGATTGTAGAAGCCGATGGTGAACTTCCTGTGTTTTTCAGCGTTCTTCCTCTGTAATGTGACCATGACGTTGTTGTTGTGTCTTTCGGCTTTTCCTGGTTAGGGGTCGCCACAGCGGAACTCCGGTCCACTAATGATTGGCAGTTGATTTTTACGTGCCGAATTGCCAACCCTGATGCAGAACCTTCAATGAAGGTATGCCCATTCATGCATATCTCCATGCAGAAGACAGTCTAGCTGAGAATCGAACCGGACAGAGTCTTACTGTGAGGCGACAACACTACTGCAGCACCACCACCACGGATAATGTGACCATGAAGTTGTTATATATTATTTATAAGGATGAAGGGATTTGCCCTTCCTGCAAAATATATTTTTCTTTAGTGTTATGCTGGGTTACATAAAGTGTGTTCAGACCAGTTGTATTTAGATATTCCGTCTTTTTGATCAAATTGACTATAATACATAGGAACACTAAATTTTGTCAACTGTACTTAAAGCTGATATCTGTTTAGTCAACACAATTTAGTCAATTAACCAAATGGTAGACAGGTGTGTGAATCTGCAAAATCCCAAGGGTTGGGAATTTCCTCTTTCCCCGTTATTGTGCAATGTCAGAATTGGTATATATAGCAGGGAATTTGGGGTGCAAGGGTGCTTGCCCCAAGAGTAAATGCTTGTTTTTTGTATTTTTGTGCATGCAGAAATACCCATCTCACATGTGTATTTACATGTTGACACTTGCTGTGTTATCAACAATTTGTGGTTGACATTAGGGACATTAACAATTGGGTCTTTTGATCATATTTAGTAGTCTGAATGTTCTCCCTGTGACTCTGAGGGGTTCCTCCCACCTCCAAAAACATGCTGAGTATTTCCATATCAAACTCACCAAAAGAATGGAGCTGTGGACAGCAGACTCTTCATGGTGCCATATAGGGGGAAGAGTTGTATAAACCAACAATTTTGAACATCTACTGTGATGCGCAGTATCCCCATGATAGGAGAACTCAGATCACAGACTGGGAGATGTTTTAGGACAAGGTAGTCAGTAATGTAAAATATGACTTTAGGTGATTCGGTAGTGCTGACTAATGTTGCCAAAATAGGCATGAGTATTTGCCGGTTTTTAGTGGTTTGAGGACCCAGCCTACTCCAACCTATGCAGGAGACCCATCCTAATGGTTGGATGAGTCTATGTCCCCCTGTTGGTAAGTGTGTGCCCACCATAAAGTCCAGAAGCACTGGATCAGTAAGCTACTGGCCAGCTGGTATCCAGTTGCCCAGCTTGATTTACCTGGGATAGCTCTGTTGAGGGAAAGCTGGATGTAAAACTTTCAACCTGGTAAACATGAACTAAGAATTGTTACACTCAATGTAAGTTCACTGACAGGATGCAGCTTGAAAGTGAATGACATGATGGGAAGGAGGAGGTCGGACATCTTATGTATCCAGGAAACAAGACAGAAGGGGAGGGCAGCAAAGCTACTGGGTTTGGGATCCAGAGTCTACTACTCAGGAGGAGGAGGAGGACAGGCTAGAAATCAAGTGGGAATTGTGGTAAAGAAGAGGCTTCAGAAGACAGTGAGGGATATCATCAGAATTAGTGACAGACGCATGGTAATCAGAATCCAGCCTAATGATAGGGCAGTATTCATAATCTCAGTCTATGCCCAACAGCAGGGTTGTGATAGAGAGGAAAGGAGTACATTCAGACAGCAGTTGCAGGACCTACTAGATAAAGCAGGACAACATGAATTGGTGTTAGTAATGGTTGACTTGAATGCACATATTAGGACAGACAGAACAAGATATGAGGACTGCCTGGGACCACATGGGTGGGGCAACAGGAATACAGAAGGAGAGGAATTTTAGACTTCTTTCTGGCAAATATCTTGATAGTAGCCAACACATGGTTCAGAACAGAGAGACACAAGATCACATACAAGAGTGGCCAACATGCAACTCAGGTAGACTTCATCCTAGTAAGGAAAGAGCACTGGGGAAGAATCAGTAATGGCAAAGTCATCCCCAGTGAAACAGGCAGCCCACAGCATAACCCCACCAGTTGAAAAAAATCAGCTATGAGCAGTGGTCAGAGAAGGGTCTAAGGTCAACAGAGATCAGGCTGAACATCTTGGAAGTTGACTGGAGAGAAAGCATAACAGTTCAAGGAATTACTCAGGGCTACAGCAGCTCAAGAAGAAGAGGAAATAGGCAGAGTTATAAAAGAATGGCAGTGCCTCAAAACAGCGTGTATGAGGACTACAAAACAGATTTGAGGCCAACCCAGGTATGGAAATAAAGTACATGAGGAAAGCTGGTAGTAGGATACAAAAGTCCAGGAAGTCAAAGGAAAGAAGGAGTGCAGGAAAAAGTGGGAGACAGAAAAGATAGACCTAGCTGGGAAGGAATACTTGCTGGCTAGCAAAGAAGCTAAGAAAGTAGTGGCAGTAGCAAAGAACAAGGCATCAGAGGCACTCCAACAGCTTCTGGAAAGTAAGTCAGTAGATATCACAAAGAAACTATATCAGGTTGCAAGGCAAAGACAGAAAGATAAAGAAGATAGTCAGACACCATTAATAATGGATGCCAGCAACAGCCTGCTCACCAAGCCATAGCATATTAAAGGCAGATGGAAGGAATACTTCTAGCAGTCTCTGAATAAAGAAAACCCTACAGAAGCTGTGCTGTTGCAGATATGGCCTATGATGAGAGAAGAGGAGAAGAACACCATAGAAGAAATAAGGAATAAGAAATAAGCATTAAGGAAACTGAAGTAAGGAAAAGCAGCAGGTTCAGATGAGGTCACAGCAGATATGATAAAGATGCTGGGTAAGCGGGGGAAAAAATGGCTCCTCAGGGTACTCATGGCAGTGTGGTGAGAAAGGCATATCCCAGATTGCTGGAGAATAAGCATACCAATGCCAGTATTCAAAAACAAAGGGGGCATTCACAATTGTGGGCAGTACAGAGGTCGCAACCTCCTGTCACATTGCATAAAAGAGTGAGAGTTGAGAAGAAGCTAGAGATATGGAAAGAGTCCAACTGGACATTCCTAGACTTAGAGAAAGCATATGACAAAGTCCCCAAGAAAGATGATTTGTGTAGTCTTGCAGTTTGAAATCCCAGAAACATTGATAGAAGCTATGTACAAGGACTCAGTGACTCAAGTAAGAAGAGTGCTCAGCCTTACAGTAGGGTTCTCAGTGGGAGTGGGTGTGAACCAGGGTTCAGCTCTGAGTCCACTGCTGTTCACATTGGAGATGGACTACGTTACAAAATAGGTCAGAGGGGAAAGATCAACATAGCTGCTGTATGCAAACAATGGGACATTACAAGCAGTCCCAGAGTAAGAACATCAGAAAAGTATAGGGGAATGGAATGCAAAACTGATGGAGCTGAGTACAGATAAGACAGTTGTAATAGCAGCAAATGGTGGCTCTCAGAAGAAGCTGCGAATCAAGATAACAGGGAAAATAGTAGAGCAGTCTAACACCTTCAAGTATCTGGGAGGGGTAGTTAAGGAGAAGGGAAGTCTGAATGAGGAGGTCAAAACTAGAAACAGAGGAAATGCAGACAATTGGAATATAGTGTCAGATGTAGTATATTACAGAAGAATGCCAAAGAAGCAGAAAAGTAAGGTATACAAAAAGTGGTGCAACCAGTACTACTATACGGCACAGAAACCAAGGCAGTAAAGGTACGGCAGTGGAGGAAGCTAGAGGTGATGGAGATTATGTGCTTGATATGGGTGGTAGGATGTACACTGTGGGATAGATGAAGACGCAAAGACATAAGTGCAGAAGCCAAAGTAGGCCCAACTGCAGAAAAAGTCAAAAAGAACAGATTATGGTGGTTTGGGCACATGTGCAGAAAAGCAGAAGACATTCTAATGAGGAGGATTTGGGCAGAAAGGAGGAAAGCAAGAGGAAGCAAGAGCATCCCATAAAGAGGTGGATGTATTGTGTAAGAGAAGACCTGTGACAGTCAGGCACAAGTGTCGTAGAAGGCAGGAGAGTGGCACTGAATAGCAACAGATGTCAACAGTTGACACAACATCCCGACCCCCATGTAGAAATATGGGAAAAAGGGGGATGATGATGACTATCATTATCATCATCATATTTAGTAAATATATATATATATATATATATATATATATATATATATATATATATAAGCACACATACACACATAAACACATGCATGTATATATAAAGTATTATAAAATTCATCAGTAAAGCAAATAATTAACATGCAAAACAGTGAAAAATACATTGAATCATAGATAAGTACTATGCTATCTTCCCTTGCAAGCTATATTAAGCTTAGCCAATTTGCCTTTTGCTGTTTGAATTAACTTATTCAATTTGATTTTAGACTTGCCTTGTACATCCCATGGTCACTAATTATATATTACTCCTCGAGATTATAAGTGGGATCATACCATAGATAATTTCAGGGAACCCATGCACTGAATAAAGCATTTAGGTGCTGTCTTGAGTACAAGGGGCAATCCTGTGGTAAATTTTCTATTTCCAATCCACTGATCCAAGTTGGGCTTGAATATGGACAGGGATGATTTTTCTTTTATGGGGATGGGATGTCTGTTCAAGAGCAGTGGTATCCTCTGTGAGGTAAACCAGTCCTTCCAAACCCTTCTGTTGGTGTTGCAGAAGATGTTTAAATCACTAGACCTAGTATTTCTGATGCCAGTTGACTTGCTGATGTACTGTAAACCCATCAGTATTACATCAGAGGATGCCTCGTATGCCAGATACAGGTCACCTCTTAGCAGAACATGCCTCATATGCCAGACACAGGTCACCTCTTACCAATCTATCAGATACCAAATATAGTAAGAGTAGTAAAATGAAATAAAGGCTTCCACCACAACGAAAAGTATATAGTAAGAGGGTTTGAGTCAGTCCTTGTAGGACATATTGTTTAGGCCTTGCATCCTTTTAGTACGGTGTCTCTGTGGGCATTCCAGTTGCTGCATTTTTCTGGACAAATACATGCCAGAGGGGCATTATACTCAATGGCTGGCCTAATGAGGGCTGAGTAAAAAGGGACAATGGCATCTCTTGATCTAGACACAGTCTCTTTGTTTATAAGCTGTACAATACAGAAATACTTTTTTCCAGAACTGGAGATACGTTGGTCAAAAGTTAGGTTACTGTCCAGATAAGTTTCCAAATCTTGAACAACTGGGTCAGCTCTAAGGGGTGTATTGTCAATATGGTAGTTCCTTAGGGTGGCTGACTTCCCAAACAATGTGATAATGCATTTTTTGGCATATAGAGTCAGTTCATGATTCTGGCACCAGTTATTTATTTGGGATAATCCTTCCTGAAGGATGGCTAAGTAATTTGGGGATTCAATGACTGCTCCTAGCATGCAGTCATCTGCAAACTTAGTCAATAACAGCATTTTGGTATGGGCTTCTACTTCAGAGAAGAATATGCTAAACTGGAGAGGTCCAAGCACAGAAGTTTAGAGAATTCAATGGTTACTGGTGTCTTTGTGGAGGTAATGTCTCCTATTTTGATTTCCTGCATCCTATCTGTAAGCCAGCTGGCAATCCATCATGTGACATAGGGATTTATTCACAGTTTATTTAGGTTTTCTACAATGCTTTAGTGAGGGATTGTGTCAAAAGCTATGGCCAGGTCAAGGAATGTGGTGTGTACCATATTACATTTATCCATTGCTCAGCTCAGGTGACCTTTTCAAAAATTTTCACCAGGATGAGTAAGCATGACCTGTCTTTTATGAATCAAAACTAAGGTGGTTCTAGTGTTTGAAGGTTCCCTATGTCCTTATTGATTAGTTCCATTGTGACAAGCGCCCTTTATCTCGGGGAAGTAATTAAGGAGCATCAATCCTCACTGCTGTCTCTGGTAAGAGAGTGTCAAAAAAAGCAGTGATAGAAATACACAATTTTCCTTAAGAGTACACTGGGAACAGGCTCCAAACCTGGGACTATACTATATGCTTCACTCCAGATCCCCAAATGAGTCTCCACACTAACCACTACAGAACACTGTGCCCCAGTTCTAGGTATCTGACACACTCACTCTTACATGTCTGATATTCAATAAAATAAAAAAACGCACTGGACCAATGGACTCAAATCATGGATAAATAAAAAAACACCTTCTTTGTATAGAAATAACTTTAATGATTGGGATTAAGTGCTTTCATCTTTTTAGTTGGACTTCTTCAGAATCTCTGAATGTCTGATATTCACTCATGCACACACTCTTGGGAAAGACTATCACAGATTTACTTGCTGTGTTCCTTTGCCCAAATTACAAGGGAATGGCTGCCACCAGTCAGATACCACAATACCCTTCAAAAGGGGTGTTCAATTATATTGGGTAAAATAGATATTGATACAAATGGTAGCATGTAAACCAAGCAGTACATTTTTTTCGGACTGGCCCTGGTGTTATCACAATAAGAATAAACACTCTCAAGTTATTAAACATATTCCCTAAATAACCATCTACAATCAGAAGTAGTAAATATTTACTAATAAACAAAAGGATTTAAAACATGTAAATACTGAATAACTGATTCCAATAAGCAGCAGAGTTTCATACATAGGAAATATGGAAACAACACTGTAGGATAGATTTCACACTGATTTTAGAAAACCTCTAATTAACTAGCTGCAGTTCCCTGACTATCTGAAGATTAACTGTCCCTATCTAATCTAAATAATTTAGCAAGGCAAGATTATATTCTTACTTCTGCAAGGCAAGGTGAGGAATTATGTCTACACTCCAGGCTGTTGTCTGTCCTCAGCAACTGGAACAACTATTCTGGAAATAACTGGACTGCTACTGCTGAACACCTCTGGAAAAAAAAACTGAAATGACTCAGAACCTGCCTTTATGGCAGATTTTTTAAAAGTAACAGGAAATTGCTATGAGAATTCTGCTCTCTCATATCAGACTTTGAAAAGTAAACTAACAGCTGAAGCGAAGATTCTCTTCTCCCAGCTATGGCACACAATGACACCACATCTAGGTCAACTGACACTGGCATAACATACATTCTGGATTCTGTTTAAAAAAGAACATGTACATTCGGTCAGCCAGAATAACACTGTTTGGCATTCAAACATCTTGCATAAATCAGAGTGATCAAAAAAGAAACTTATTTACAAAATTATAGCTCGTCATGCTGGCATATGTAACACAGGGTAATTTACAATTCTTTACAATTATTTACACAACTTCAGCCAGTCATGCTAGCACAGATAACAATATCTAATATCCTCACTTTCATAAGTCTTTCCATGACTTTGTATATGAGGCTGGTCAGACTTATAGGTCTGTAATTGCTGATGTCTGTGGAAGAGTATGAAAATGAGTGTAGCTGTTCTCTTTGGTTGGTGCAAAACTTGTATGGATGCTGAGATTGTACAATGTAGTTAGATGGGTGGTATATCCTTCTTCATGCTATTTAAGATGCATCCAGGAATATTGTCAGGTCCCATTGATACAGTATTTTTAGCCTTTGATACCCCTTTTAGGATTTGCTCTTGTGTGATAGCAGGAGGTGAGCCAGTTTCAGGGATATCTTGAGGGCCAGATGGAGGGAGAGAGGGGTAAAGTTAGAGATGAATGTATCAGCCAGTGGATTCACTATATCTTCAGACTCAGTGTAGGTAACATTGTTCACAATCAGCTCAGCACGTCTGTATTGTGCTTTTGAGATTATGAACATAAATGAAAAATGCCTTGTGATTGTCTTTGTCTTGGGTAGATATTTTAGTCTCAGACTTGGCTCTGGTGGATTATATTAAGCACTGGATATTTTTTGTTTATTTTGGTGACAACAAGGGCTCTAGCTTTCTAGGAATTACTTTTCTTACTTTTGGTCAAAGTTCTCTTCCTTTTGTTGTGAAGCTTGTTGATATTATGGTTCCACCATGTAGGCTTATTTCTGAGGTTTGTCCTGGTCTTGTTCCTAAAGGGTACAAATGCACCTATCCACCTATTCATATAGTCAATGAAGTTAACTGGGTTTGGCAGGGATTTGAAGCTCAGCAATATATTATTTAGGAGAAGGCAATTTGTCTTTGAGAAATTTCTAAAGGTACTTTGGGTGGAAGGGATCTCTGGTTTCAATTTAATTTTGAATGAGACAGCTTTATGGCCCAACCTAGCAAGAGACACAGATATGCAAGGGATGGTGCAAGATGCCCCAATATTAGTAAGGACAAGATCCAAGATGCTATTCCTCATTGTCGGTACTCTGAGTTATTGTTTCACAGTATTTGTATTGAAAAGGTTCAGGAGTCTCTGTGCTTGGGCACTAATGGTGGTAGAGGTTTCCCCATCTATAGTTTAGATTACCTAGGAAATTGGTATAGGGTTTAATACTGAGTGATTCTAGTCCCTGTAGATAGGCATTGTGGCTTTTGTGGGTCACAGATAGGACGGAGTTCAATATCTGGCTAATATATAATACAGAGATATGTGTGTGTGTGTGTGTGTGTGTGTGTGTGTGTGTGTGTGTGTGTGTGTGTGTGTGTGTGTGTGTGTGTGTGTGTGTAGGTATGTGTGTGTGTTTATAGGTATGTATATATATATATATATATATATATATATATATATATATATATATGTATATATATATATATATATATATAAGGATGCATATATACACATATACATATACACACACACATACATAAAATACAGATACAAAAAATGTTTTATATATATATATATATATATATATATATATAGAGAGAGAGAGAGAGAGAGAGATGTATTGGTAACACAGGGTATACTTCAACTGAAATATGATCGAATACAAATGGTAGAAAAACTAGCATCTTTTGTAAGTAGTGGATTCTGTTTAGGACAACTCAAGTCCAGTTATATTTTTGTATTAGATAAGACAGTAAGGTTTAAATATGTTAATGAATTAATGGTCAAAATGCCATTTGAAGATCATGTAGGCCTTGCTAAATAGTACCATCAAGATGTATAGCCACACTTCCAAGAGGGGAAAATATTTAAGAAATAATTGTTAACAACAGTGGATGGAAGTTGGATCATTCATGAATATGGCTATATTAAAGAAGCAGAGATGGAAGCAGACTATAAAGCATCTGCAACTCATATTTAGATACTCTCTGTATAACAAACTCCTGAGATTATAGAATATGTTTCTTAATTTACAGAGGTATTATATGACAGAGAAATGCACAGCAAGGAAGAGACTACACACAGTAAATGTGTTCAGTGGAGTATATTTTACACTTAAAGCATGAGAATTGTTAGAAGATAAAGTACATATCTTTCACACAATATTGCAATTACCAATGGCAGAAAAAAGTAAAATAATTCCAAAGATAAACAGGCACTGATGTGGAAATGCATTTACTAAAAAATATTTTAATGGGAGATAACCTTGTGCAGAAATCATCAGTAAAGAAATAAATTCACTCTTGTTCCATTTTCAGGGATGAAAAAGTTGTATCTAAGATTTAATATACAAGACTGACAACATAACAGTTCCAAACTGAATCAAACAAAGACATAGTTCAGAGTTTTGAAATAGGCAGTTCCGACCATAACAGTAAACCAATGGAAGAGGTTTTAGCAAATGGGTCTATATTACGGCATTGAATGGGCTGTTAACTGAACACCCTTTTATCGACACATATTAAGCAAAATACAACAACCCCGAATGGCCACAATAGCAAATTTTTTCCAGGGGAAAAATCGCTTGGCCATCATCCGGAATTTGCCCTTTCCTCCACTGTAGTGTGATCTCGAAGTTTGTATATTTAGTTGGGAGGGTGTGGGGGGCAAAGTCCCCCACTTCATACAGTCTGAATTTTTTTTTTTTTTTTTTTGTATTGGCCAAGCAATTTTTTTCCCCTGGGAAAAAATCGCTTTTGTGGCCATGCAGGGTTTTTGTATTTCACTTAATATGTGTTGATAAAAGAGAGTTCGGTTAACAGCCTGTTCGATGCTGTGATATAGATGCCTTGCAATCATAGTTCCAGGAAGATCACGGAACTGAGTGGGCATAAATTTGTTTCAGTATGAGGAAGCTATGTAACTTTTATGTGTACCCTGAAATAATCAAACTGACAGATAAAACAATTAGTGCATTAAGTCTACATTTCTGAAACTGGAGATGTCTACTTTTGTCATATCTGTCAGGGGATCACAATGCAAAAGTCATTAACTCAGAGGCAGTTCAAAAATATGAAGTCCTTTCCACAGTATCCACAATCTTATGGACATGTGGATAAAACTATCCAAAGGATGAGAATTCTTGTGAGAGAAAGCTTTAGTAACAGTTATAAATATTATGAGTTGACACTTTTGGAATATAGGAAAAGTCTGTTGCAGGACTCACTTTCCTACCATCCTAGTTGTTAATTGGCAGAAGGTTGAAAACAAATTACCTATTTCTTTAACTTACCAATCCCTGAAAATCAATACAAAGTAAATGGAATGTACAAAGGAATTCAGATGAAATTGTAGTTTCTTAATTTTGGATCAAAAAGGCAGTAAAGGAGACAGAATAATGATACAAAATTCTTAGGAAAGAGCACAGCTTGAAGCAGAACATGTTGGTAAAGCGGCTGCACCAAGATCCAATGCTATTCATGGAGACAAAGGAAAGATATGTAGGAAGAATCCGTCACATCTTTATAAGACAAAAATTTGTCAAGTCCAAGAAAATAGCAACCAAAATTAATATAGTCAGTACTGTCACAAAAAACAGAGACTGTGGAAGTCAAGAGCTGCACAGACAAACTCCTCTGTACAAGTATCTAAGTGAAGTTTTAGTGCAACAAGAAATGTCTCCAAAGGATGATCACATATTTATACTGAATAGTCCAATAACATAATCTTGATCTGGAAGGCCACTAAAGATATTTGGAAGTTACAAAGACATATGGACACACTGAAAGTTGAAAATATGTAAGGCTGAAAAGTTGCATTTATTGATAATAACAAAATACTGAAAATATTGTGTGATATACAAACCCATGGCATATTTAGTATAAAGTTAAGATTAAGTTAAATGATCAATATAACACAAAGAATGTGGGTCTATACTGAATACTGAGTTTCAATATATTGCGTAAACTGTCAACTTTCAATTTAAACCTCAGAAATGCAGAACACTCAAAAATGTTTTGCCCCTTTGCCTTAAATATTCATTCATATAAATATACTAACTTTAAGATTTCACAACAATGGGGCTAAGGACAAATTCCCTTACTACTCCACTATCTCTCAAATCTCAGCAAAATGCCATTGCCAATCAGTTGCAGTGTAAATGAAAGAAATGAGCCTTATATTCACCTTCATTTACTATGATCTTCTACTAAAATGCAATGCCAGTAGACCTCTTTGCCACCTCTCCAAGGGCTCCTAGTTAAAACATTCACTTTTCCTCCCTTCTCTTGGTCTCACTCACCTTCACCTCTGTTTATTGTTACAATCACAGCACTATGTTCTCTATCATCTGCTACTGCCATTGTCTACTCTTAGCTGTCTTCTGCTCTAGATAATCTGCTTCTTCTCACCCATCACATGCTGTCCCATGGTTTCACATCAGGTTCATCTTTTACTTTCAACCACACCTGCACTTGCTTTTCACTAGCTTTCACAAAGTATACCTACAAAAAATGCAAAACACACACTGTTTTATAGTCACCGTGGCAGAGACCCTAGCATAGTGTCAGGTAATCACTGATAAGTAAATGCATGGCTCTTAACCAATCTAACCTCATAGATCATTCGGACTTTTTGCTCTTCAATTTTTATCCTGTTTCCTACGTTCTCTTTTTGTCATTTATATTTCCCCTCACATTGCCCTGCTACTCCTTGTCACCAATCAATACCAATTATTACATTTTAGAACAATGCAGTGTACATCCTCAGTAAACAGGTGCCTCAAAGGAATTACAACCCTATCATCCAGGCAGTCAGTTGAAGATGATTGATGTTGGAGTATATCAAGCACCCTTCTTCTTGTGTGAGTAGATCTAGTCTATGAGGAATCTTGTCGTAATTGCTCCTGGCCATTTCCAAATGAAGGAAGAATCATGGTTGCCTGGGCAAGAAGGAAGATACTACAATGATCTTGGGGTATTCCTTCTGAATCTTCTGAAGTACCCTGGATATTAGTGGAAAGGGTTAAAAAGCATACAGGAACATTCATATCCAAGGGATAGAAAAGGCATCTGTCTTTCAGACCTTCTTGTATGAAGTCATGGAACAGAATCTTGCAAGTTTATTGTTTGGAGAGGAGACAAATATGTCTACTTGAGGAATTCCCCACAGATGGATCAAATGTTGGAAAACCCCATGATCTAGTTTCCATTTGTGAGGGTCTACCCTGGTCCTGCTCAGCTTGTGTTCCACACAGTTTTGCTCTGATGGAAGGTAGGATGCCTGTAGAGTGAAAGCAGGCTGTGAAGCTATATCCCAAGCTAACATGGCATTTCTGCAGAGGGGGTACAACCTGGTTCCACTTTGCCTGTTAAGATACTACATGACTGTGAAATTCTCTGTAACTACTTGAAGAGGTCCCAGGGACCAAAGATGGTTCAAAGAGTTGAGTGCCTTGATTAGACAAGCATTTCCTTGATGGTTATGTGCTTGCATCTGTCCTTAGTGTCCTACACCCTCTGCACTTTTATCCATCCTGACACTGCACCCCAAAGTTTGAAGCATCTGTGGTATCTGACTGCTATAGAGCAAGAGAGAGAGGGGGAGGCCTGGATTTAAGCATATCTGTTATATTCACCAAAAGACTTCTCTTCTGACAAACCCCCAGCACTGAGATTTGAAAAGTTAAAGTGTGTTGATGCTGGGACCAAAGAGATTTCAGATACCAATGTATCTTTCTCATGTGGAGTCTTACCAGGGGTATCATGAGAATCACAGATGCCATGAGACCCAGAATCTTGAAGAATTCCCTTGCAGTGACCAAAGTTTGAGTGGAAAACATTAGAAACAGATTTAAATAAAGATGTATTTTTTCATGTGTAAAGGAAAGCTCTTGTCTAGTTGACATCCCAGGACCACAATGAAGGAGTCAAGAAAGACTTTTGAATGTTCTTTTGGAATCCCAACTTGCGTAAGAGAGCTTTCACCAAAGACAGATAGATTCCTGGCACTTTGAAAAAAGACGCTGTGAAGATAAGCAAGTAATCTAAAGAAAGAAAAATCCCTTGTAGTCTGCAATGAGCTGTAACTGGAGTTAGACACTTTGTGAAGAGTGTTGGTGCAGTGGACAGTCCAAAGTATAAGGGAGAGAACTGATAAGGGGATTCAGACACAAAAAAAACTTAACAAACATCTGAAACCTGGATGAATAGAGATGTGATGATAAGCATGCTTTACATCTAGTGTTAGAAGGAATCTTGAGAGAGGAAGAAGAGGGTAGCAGGTTGCAAAGTGACATCATTTAGAATTTGGGCACTATCACAAACAGGTTTAGGAAAGAAAGATCCAGAATTGGTCCCCAAGTGTTTTCATCCTTTGGCACTAGGAACATCCTTGAATAAAACCCCTTCCCCACCTGGGAAAGAGGAACTGGTTCGGGATAGCATGTGATGAAGAATAGATGGAAACAAAAGAGTCTGATCTGGAGGATGAGAAAAGATGCCCTGAAAAGGAAACATTTCCTTACACTGCCCTCAGTAACCTTGATGAATGATTTCCAGAACCCATTTGTCTGAAACAATCTGTTACTAAAAAGAAAAATGGAGATTCAGACTTTCTGGAAAAAAAAGAGGGCCAGGATGGGGGGGGAGTCACACTGTTTCTTGAATAGTTATTTAGAATTGTTGGACTGTCCTTGGTTTTGAGAGGTTCAAGATTTAATTTTGGAACCTCATTGCCATTTCTTCTTAAATGTGTGTTTACCTGAACTTTGCTGGGTCTGTTTTTTTTTTTATTTTGCCAAAACTGGATGAGGAGATAGAAAATCTCTTGGATAATTTGGAAAAAGAAAGTCTGAAAAATCTTAGAGATTCCCTGCATCAGCTTGCCCCTTTCACCACACTTTTTGATCACCTCTGCAGCAGAGGTGCCTAACACTAAATCTCTATTTAAAGGATAATTTAAAATTTCATTTTAACTTCGTCTGGGAAGGTTTTGAGAATGCAGCCATGCAAACCTCCACAAACGAGTACCACTGGCCGTAGTCCTGGAAGAAGCATCAACAGAGCCATACACATATTGAAGACAGTGAGTAGTGACCTGTGCAGTTCAAAAAATGATTTTTTTCTCACAAGAAGAAACTGCAGATTAAACATACATCATTCTTTCACCATTTGTCAGGACAACCTTTAACATCTCAGCCTTACAATTCAAATTTCTGAAAATCAAAGTTGCAGAGATATACACTTTTTGTCCCCATACCTATCAATAGTTTTCCTAGCTATAGCTGATGGGTTAGGACTGGGAATAGTATATAAAAATGTAAAAGACTGAAGAACTTTATACATCCTATCTGGCTTTTTAGAGGCAGCTGGATGGGAAACCTCAGTGCTCTTCCACTTAAAACACTGGTAAACTCTAGCAATAGTCTCAGAGAAAGACAACTCCTCCACAGGGAGAATCAGAAGTCCAGCTGTCCTCTGAGTCTGAATCAACAATCTGAAGGAAAAAATGTATCTGTCCCTGCATCTTCCTATTCAGAATTTTGAATCTCTTCAGGAAAAGAACAAACCCTCTTTCTTTTCCCAGAAATGACTTTATAAGAAGGATCAATAGCCTGTATTAAACCCTGAACCAGACCCGGAAAACTACTCCTATCCAAAGAAATTTGAGAAAGGGAAAAATGAGACCAACCTTCCTTCCCTGTTCCCTCTCCCAGGACTTACAGGAGTTGCTCTCTCTTGCCTACTGAGGAGACCCCAACAGCCACAGAAAAAGTAACCACCCCCCCCCCCACTCCCTGGTCCATAGTGGCTGTAGGTGCTACACAAGAGGGATCAAGAGTAAAAGATGAGTGTTCTGAGGTACAACAAATAGCCGCAGCAGAGTCACCCACCTGCTGATGAGGCAAATTGCTAGCCTGCTGTGGTGGCAAAGGCTGTTTGCTTAACTTTTTTTTCTTTTTGTGGCTGGAAGAAGGACTTACTGTGGGACTGGAAGTTGGTTCCATGGTCAAGCCAAAAATTGTGCCTCTTTCCCAGGGAAGACAAGCAGTGATTGCCAGTAAATACCATCAGTCCACAAAAGTTACTTTTTTGACAAAAAACAGAATAACATACTTTAAAACACTATGCCAGCCCCACAAATGAAATATAAACAAAAATTCTCCACAATGAAAATGTTTTAACTTCCTTTACAGTACTTTCAAACTGGCAAAAAAGTGCTCCTTTTAAAAGTATGTTACAGCCTCATGACAGTCCATTAAAACACAACATTCCTAGCTTTAAAATAATTTCCTGAAGGTAAAGTAATAAAACATCAAGAAATTTTAGAAAAAGGATGTTTATCTCCCCAAAGGGAACTTATCTTCCCAACAAAGGAAAGTACAAGCTGACTGTCAATCCTCAAAAGCCTCACAGCAGCAGTAAAGCTCTGAAGGGCTTCATGCCCACACTTGTCTTTTAGTCATCTCAGTTTAAGCTGTCTGACATTTTGGGTGAGCTGAAGGTGCCATGAAGCTTTGGAAGCTGTCTGGCTCTAATATCCTTGGCAGGATATAACCCATATAGCTAATCCTATTGCAGCAGTAATCAGTGAGATGACGATTTGATACTATAGATGTAAGAAACGAGAGATGGTGTTGCATTGCATGGGAAACTTTCAGAGTGGGTAGGATTAACTTTAAATGAAATAAGTATGTATTTATTCTGTGTTTTACCGATGAAGTGCTCTGCTTTGGAGTTTAATTAAGTGATTAAAATGAAAATGTTATCCTCTCTGTTTTGCTGTTAAATGTTAATGGCCTGAATTAGACGTTGCCATTTCTTACCTGCGTCTGAGACTACATGTACAAACATCTTTCTCTCTCATGCTGTCCTCTATTAGTAAACTCAGTGGGCTTTGGTGAACTCATCTGGGGTGTGTTTTCTAAAGACTGGTACATTCATTTTACTGGGACTTTCCATAGGTGTCCATAAGTGCTTTTCTCATGCAGCATTTAGAAGACCTACCCTTCTACTGTATTATACCACACCGGCATTTTAAACTCTACCCCAAACAATTTGAGAATTTCAGAAAAAAAATCTTATAAAAAATGTTCACAGTTCATGTAAACCTCTAAAATGTGTTGCCCTTTCTCTCTTAATCCCTCATAAAATGGTAATTTTGGCAGAAAATGTGGAAAATTATAGTTGATAATGACAATCATTAGTAGTACCAGGTCTATTTAAGTTCAGAAAATGCATCTTCATTCACTTTCTGTTATTCTGTCAACTGTTCAAGTTAACAGGGTTATTATAATAATATCTGTCTGACCCTGACTTGTACTATTTATCTCTGGTTCTGGAAATAAGAAACTTAACTCTCAACTTCTTTGCTTAATAATTCTGGACAAAGCAAAAAATAATGAGGGAACAAAGGGCCAACAACAGGGACAATTGTTTAAATATTACTCTGCTTTACTTAAAAAGAAAAACATTAGTAGAAGAAAAGGTGTTGCATCAGTTATGAAAGCCTGGTATTATTGACTGTAACTCTTTGTGATTTACCAGAAAAATAAACTCTTTTTTTTTTCATTGGGGCAAAATATGAGACAAAATTGGAGTTTCTGCAAAATTTAGGACAGTTGAAAGTTAAGATAAGAGGATATGAGCTATGATATGTGTCTATGAGGGAGGGGGCTAATTGGAGACTTGCTTAGTTTAGAACTGGCGCCTTAGTGAAACAGGTGAACGTACATGGGCAGACTGCACTTGAGTTTTGGAAACGATCTATGCATTGAGAGCTGGATCATTGTGGAGCATTTATTTCTGCAGTAGTGCTTCCTCTTCCAGGGTAGTCCAATGCAGAAATGAAATAAAATTGATAAATTGTTCACACCTAGTGCAACTGTGAAATGTCACACATGAGGCAGCCTGCAACCATCATTTTTGATAAACAAGTTAAAAACATAACAGAAATAGAAATATTTTGTGATCAGGAAATACTGCTCAAAAAAGTGAGAGCAGTGTTGTTAAAAAGAATTGATATTTGCAATGATAGTTGTCAATGTGTCCAAATCGCTTACATCAGTTTTCTAGCATGTTGTAATGCAAAATATTCAAATGTGTATATATTTTTCTCTAGACTTTAACAAACAGCTTTTCATATCTTGGAAATTGTACAGCCCAGGCACATACTATCAAAAACACCTTTGCTACTCAGACTTACATTTGTATGATGACAAGTAATTCCTTTGTGGGTACTCGTTATTAGAGATGTTTGCAGAAACATAAAAATAATTTCTACATGCAGTATTAATAATGTAGACAAAACTCAATATCTCCCAGGCTGTACAGCTTACAGAACAGTAGTTAGTGAATTTTTTTCCAGCATCTTCTAAGGTTTCAAACAAGACCATGCAATAATTTCAAAAGTACTTTGGATTTAAAAATAAAAATAAAAATATGGAAATGCATATTTTCATTTAGGCTAATGGACAGCTAGCAATGTATCTAGTGTTACATACTATGTATCAACAGTGGCAGTATATTTTTTCATCATCCACATTATGGCCCTGTAAGATGTGGTCATACACAAACAGTCTTACTATCAGTTTGATCCTAATAGCCTGCTCTTTCATATATTGATTGTGAGCGACTGGTAATTGACATTATCAGGGATCATGGCTGCAGACATTGTCAGGATACCATAAGGAGTGACAGGTGTCAATTGGAAATGTACCTGAATTGTTATTGATGGGAACAGTGCAGTGGATAATTACTTGGCTGGGATTCTTGCAGTACAGAAAGGTTCAAGAGCAGCCAGTCATCACACCCCCCTCTAGCCAACCACCTGTCCCAGCTGGCATAATTTTGTATGTAGGCGGTTCACATGACTGAAAGGAAGGATTACCTACACACTTAGCCCCCAGTTAGTGGTGCTTAGTCCTTTTCTTTAGCAAAATGGGCTGAAAAACAGTCTCTGGTCCAAAGTATTGACATCACAGGCAGGGCAAAAATGTCTGTGTTATCAGGCTGACCACAATTACCTGTTTAAGTTTATATGGCTCTATTAGAGCAAGGGCAATCATCTTCTTCTTTTATGTTTTCTTATTCATAACTTGTGGTTACTGTAGTGTGAATGAACATGCAGCTTTTAAAGGATCCAGTAATAATCTCCTAAAACTAGTAGCCTGTTCAATTTTTGAGGGAGCTGAAATAGTTCTCACTCTTTCCAACTCTGACAAGTGAAGACCCCCCTAACCACATTTCTTTTGGGGGGAATGGCTACAGCCTTCCATTTTAATTTTTAAGTCAGTCATAACCAGATGCATGCAGTAAGTCAGTATGCATTCAGAGCCAAATCACACAAAGTGCTGAAGGAGTCTAGCATGGAAGTAAAGTAAACTGATATTTGATCCTCAGATTTCACATTTGGCTGACATTACTTCCTTCCCCATCAGGAGAATTTGCACAAGCAATAGCCATTTTGACTACATGATAATGACTGAGAAGCAGAACTGGAGGTTGACAGTCTGATGATAAATCCACCAGGACTAACCATTGGTCCATTATGTCAGTCAGGCTAGAGGACTGTCTGCTGCAGCTTTGCACACTCTCCGTTTTACCAGTTTTCACTTTTTCCAAGCCTGGTCTTCAGCTCTCATGACTACAACTGCCTAACAAGTGCAACGATTTATTGAAGAGAGAGCCTTAAGTAGGTGGTAGGAAGCTCATTCTGGGCAGCAGTGTGGTTTTCTACTATGTACAATTAGGCTTCTGGCCCAACCCCATTCATTTATTATATTTTATAATGACGTGGGCCTCAATAGATTATAAAATGAGTTTGCCTCTAAAATGCATGTATGGGCAACCTTTACTCCTCTAACTGGATTGGATTACCAAGAGGAAGCCCCTCCCCTATTCTAGAACATATTACCTTTAAACCTATCTGGGTGTCTTCTCACCATTCTTTTCTCCATGACTCTACAGGGTGCGGCTGCTACATCATTGCATAACGACTTCTCTTACAACCTCCTCCTCGCTTATTACACAGCCATTATCAAAGGATATAATAAGTTTGTATTTATTTTTGTTTACTTTAGTAGGCCCAATGGGCAGAACCTATATGCAATTATGACCCAAGGAGAAAAGCTCCAGACATTCAAGATTTAATACCAGAAGTTAATTTATGTGAGTTCCACAAGCTCAAAATGAGTTTAAATGTAGTTCACAGGTGGTCTACTTTCCTTTGTTCCCAACTCTTGTTGATGTGCTTTCACAACACTTCCCAGTGACATACATTTCAGACTGTAGTTACCCCTTCTGCAAAATCCTGGATCCACTGCAATTGTACAATATATTACAAAATATTGGCTCCAAATTTAATTCATAAGGAGACAATGAATTCAGCTTGATCCAACACCTTGATAAATGCAGATCCTCTTTTTCAGTGTATTTACTCCTTTCTGAAGTAATGAAGTACTTCAGATGTCTCTGCATTACAGTAGGCAGTACTAAGCTATCCCTATAATTGTGAATTACTAGTTCTAGGTGTAGGCCCTGCATTTTCAAGATTTTTTTCTGGCTAATTACAGTACTGGAACTGATTTTCTTTGACATGTGTCAGCACATATTGTAGCAGAAGCTTGCCTCAGCGACCTGTTGTTCATGTCTTCTTGCATAATTGGATGATTACACATATTGTATCTGTTTTATTCCATGTGCACATGGGTTTACCTTCATATCGTAGATCACACATGATCGACTGGCCACTTAAGCGAACCGTTTCCGTGAAACCGAAACCGCAAAACATTCCAAATATCAAAATAATGTTGAATTCGACATTTCTGACTGCACCACACCTCCACACCAGTGCTACCATGGGTCACTAAGGGGGAAAAATTTTGCTGTTCGGTTATGTGGAATTCGACTTTGGAGACATTCACACTTCGTTTTTTGCGGAAGCAGTTTTGCCCATAGTAGGATCGACAATATGAAGGTAAACCGTGCACATGATTTGTCCAAACAGTGGCTAAAGTGGATACATTTGGATCATTACACTGTCTTGGTTAACAAACTTAAGAAATACATAAAGTAAACACTGGAGATGTGGACATCTCTGTAAAGAAATTAATGGAGCTAACAGACTTGCCAGAACAGACCATCTGCATTATTCAAAAAAATTACTCTGACATAATTTTACAGGTAAGTTGTTTTTCCATTTAAGCTCATCACAATTCCAAACTGATTTATTGGATTAAATTTTGGTTGGCAGACCTAACTATAATTCCTTTTAGGTGCAAGGAATCTTCTTACAAGGAAAGATTATGCATGTTATCTTAAAGGAAACTGGAGTAGTTGTAATACCTCAAACGGTATTATCAAATTGTGTGAAATTCAGTTACTAATGATTATTTACACCATCCGAATGCCACCAAAGAAGAAATTTGGAAAACATAAGAGAAATTAACCAAAAAAGAAGAAGGAAAAAAATCTCACTGGAAAGAATCTTGCAGCTGTTCATTAAAATGCAATTTAAGTTTAAGTTTTGGTACAGGAGATGGCCTCCAGTAATTTAGAGAAAAAATAAAGCAAATACACATAGAGTTGTATAAAATAAGTGAAACATTAAAGTAATAAAGCAAATAGCAGCAGGCAGGGCTAGCCACCTGGCTGTGTAAAACTTGGCTCAAGAGGATTGTCACTGCAGAAGTGACACCCTAACCCCATGTGCAAAAATGGGAAAAAGAGGTTGAGGATGGATGGATAAACCAAAAAGCAAAAGGCAGGAAAAGTAGATTCAGAAGAACTGATAAAACTACAAATATCAGAGGTTGAAGAGAAAAAAAGATTGAATGGGCATGAGGCTTTTGAAGATCAGTTTCAAACAATAGAAGAAGGCAAAGCATACAGAGAAAACCTGAAATTTTCTAATGTACCAGAGTAACTGAAAGAAACTGACTGCATTAATTTTATGAAAGTTCATATATGCCACTGGACAGGTGTTCCGCAGCTGGATTTGTTAATTGAAAGGGTGCAGCATGTGCCTGCAACAAATATAGCTATAAAAACAATCAAGACCTATATTACTAAAGATGCAATCATGCCAGCAGGAAGAACTGCTGCTGACAAAAATGTGGAAAAAGGGAACAGTATTAAAAGTTGGAAACAACATAGAGTTTTGTGGAGAATGATTATTCATTGTACAACAAGCAGAAGAGAGCTATTTTTATTCCAGTAATCAGAGAATGTCACGAGACAGGTATAAGATTCAAGCTGCCATATCCAGCTTCTTTTCAGAATATTTTTGAGGTTCCAAGGCATTTTGCATGCAGAAAAGGCTTTGGAAAAAAATAAATAAATAAAAATGGTTTAGCCAACAAAGAGTAAACCAACTTGCAGAAGAGGACAGAGACTTAGCCAGTGAAACAGTGCCCATTGTTTCTAAGGTAAAGGCTTGAATAACAACAATGACAACAAAAAGCACAGGAGCTGAGTAGAATAATCAGGAATAATTTGGATTAGAGCCAGAGATTGTTAATGGGAAATGGAGAATAAAAGAAAGAATAGTAGCAATACTGCACAATTAAATAAATGGGACAAGATAAAGCATTGATCCCATTACATACAAGATTACAAATATGAAATGTGGCTTATTAAGAAGTGGGAAAGCATGGAGTCCTGTTGACTGTGTTAAACTAATGTGTAAACTGTAAAGCATATACTCCACTTTGTGAAATTAATGTTTAGAAGGACACTGGAGGTACTGACAAAGTAACTGTAAGTAAAACAGTTTTTGTTCTTATTAATATCTGTATAATTATTGGTGAGAAGACGTTGGGAAGAAAAGTAATAGTTTCGTTTTAGCTGGTTAAGTAGGGTTTTAAGTCAGTGAACCATTTTTTTTTCAACTAAAAAAAAACAATGTTGTGTGATGAGATTCGAGGGAGACGGAGGAGCAGATTATTATTAAGGTGGAGTCGCAGGTGGGGATAGGGATGCTGATTGAAGACGACTGATTGAAGGATGGAAATGAAGATGAAAATGTAAAAGCCTCCAGTATCGAGCCCTGAGAGCCCTGAGGGAGCAGTCCTGATATTCTGTTTTGCTTGTTTGCCTACCAGGTCAGGCTGCAGGTAGGAATTTTTGTGAGGTTGTGAAGGCACCACGTAGTTTTAAGGAAGGAAGAAGGAGGGGGTTTCAGGATGGATGAAAGGAATTGATGATTGATATAAAAAGTCATGATATAAATTGTATGTTATAAAGTAGTTTTGTATAGTGTGCAGTGAGGGGTATTTTTAAATGTGAGGTGGGGAAGTGTGTTGAATATGTTAAAGATATTAAATTAGGAAATTACTTTATGTATCCAGGCTTCACAATGTAACAAGGGAAGAAAGCCTGGAAAGAAGCAAATTAATGTTAATAGGGCTGCTGGAGTAAGGGGTATAAAAATGTATTGTATCTGGGCTTCCTACTTTAACAAAGTACATAAGGCAGGAAAGAAGCATGTTAAAATCAATATAATATTGTGATATTAGGCTTCCAGGTTAAGGAATGTAAAAATGTAGCAATCATATTATATGCAAAATTGGATGATAATAATTTTCCCTGCCTTTATAGAGGTAGATGTGTAGATTATTGTCCTTGAATTAAGCTATAGACAGTTTTAAGCAAATATATTTGAAAAATAAGACAAAATGATGAAAGACATAAACATGGCTGTTCTTGCATTTGTGAAGTCATTATACATTATTTTCTATTAGCAAATGCTTCTACTGGGAAAGATGTGAGCAATTAATCATGCAAGGTCTGAACAACATTTTGTGTGACATTTATAAAGATTTTAAAATGCATATGTAAAGCTACTAGCTGATTTTTCCCCTTTCTTTAGCTAGCACTACTTGGTGACCAGCTGTCTTCAGGTGCAAGCAATTAAACATAAAAGGTCTGAGCACTTTTTGATGAGTGAGATATGCAGGGCACAGTGTAATTAATATTTAAATAAATGTTGGCAAGCAGTTCAGTGAAAAATAAATTAATTTTAAAACTGAGGGAAGTGACTATGTTATAAAAGTAGCTGCCTTCCCAGTAGCTTTAATTAATTTAATTGGTATTCTTTAGTTTTTTTTTTAAAGATAGCCAATGCACCTTTTCTTCAGCCAAACATGTAATGTTTACTGAAAGCATGCAGGCTGTTTTTTACATCTGGGAGAAAATAGGGACAAAAAAAGAATACATACCAATTAGTGTAATTTTGAATTTAAGGTCTAACATGTACTGTAGCGTGGGTAATCTTAATTTTAGAATAGATAATGCATGTGGATGTAATCATCCATTTGGGAGAACTGCTCCTATCTGGAAGGGTAAATGTGCATAGCTTTGTGTATTAAAAAGTTAAAAGGGGACAGGGTTCTGAAAATGTATTTAGTTTGTTGAGTGCTTTAAGTGACACAAAAAAACTTGAAAATGTGAAATAAGTTCAAAAGGAGTTGAGATGAAGCAACTACATAAAAATCAGACAACCAAACATCATTGTGTGCATGCAAACTAAAAGTTGGAAAGATATATTTAAAAGAACTGGCATATAATAAGTTGTAGTAATAGCTTTTATCATATTGTCCATTGTCAATACTATCCAAGAAGGTTAGTGGTTTTACAGGTATTTACAAAGGACAAGAGTATTGAAATATATTAAGAAGTATAGGGTTCAAATAGCAATGTTATGGGAGACACATTTGGATGGAAATGAGCATATGAATTTGACAAAGAAAGGATTTCATGGTGGACATTCAACAGCATATCAAGAAAAAAGGAAGAGGTCAGAAATAATACTAATTGGTAGAGGAACCCCAAAACTGATAAAAGAAGATAAAAGATAATAAAGCTAATGGATTTGTGGTAGTCAGGGGATTATTGACAGAGGAGGAGGGATAAGAGCTGTGGTGAAACAAAATGAAAGCACTCATCTTACTTTAAACAATTTTTATTAAATAGGTTTTTAATGGTCCTATCTATAATACAACTTTTTGAATATTTCCATCTTGTTGTTTTGAGCAGACCAAGGTTTGTAAGCTGTTGAGCTTTTGTGGCTTTTACTTCAGTTTGTTGTTTTGTTGCTTTTTTACCTTGTGAATTACTCAGATGAGGTTATAAAAGACTGGGAAGAGTTACTAGAAAGGCAATTTACAAAAGAACAATTCAAAGACATTTGTATAGCTCCTAAGTGTACAATGAAGTTCAGAAGGTTTAGGATTTTTTATATTCAAGTTTCTACATAGGTAGTTTTATACCCCATGCAGATTACAGACAATTCTACCCTCAGGCAGATTGCAAATGCTGGAGGTCTCATGGGAGAGAGGTGATTATGTATATGTTTTTTGGGAGTATAATGAGTTGGCAGATTTTAAAATTTCCCTACAGAGTACTTTGTCAGAGATGCTGAAGGAGCATATGGCTATAACTAAGGAAATTAATCTTTTGAGCTGGGACACAAGATCTGATTTGCCTAGACATAGTAAGGCCTTATTAAGTTTAATGCTATTAACTGATAAAAAAAACATTTATTAGAAAATGAAAACTAACATCTAAATAGGTTCATAGGTGTGTATTAGGCTAATCACTACAAGGGCCTTTTTAAGCCCAACCATGCATCCCAAATCTCTGACAAGTTCTGGTACCCTTAATAAGTGTAAGCAGAGGCTTGAGAGATGAAACAAGGGCTTGGCAGATGAACCATTTACAGGCTACCTGTGTCCATTAGAGACACAGGTGCCAAACCAACTGTGATTGAAGTATTGAAAATTATACAGGAGATGAAATAAGTGACAGCTGGATCTTTCAGAAAGGGAAGGAGACATTTACACATAAATGAACAGAATTTGTAGGAACAAAATATGCAGCATAATTATAAGGTGGAGTGAGGTTTAAAGGAAGGCAGGAACTGATCAATTTATATAATATTGTCATGAATGCAAAGTATTAAATAAAACATGTATACTGCATGAAAATAACATTAGAAAATATTACTATGATCTCATTTCTTTTTCTGTTAATGTATTTGTGCCCATGTCCTACTTTGGAAGGTGATGATTCAATAACGATGATGGAAAAAAAAAGAACTGTCCATATCATGGCAGCAGTTATGTGACATATAAATAAATGACTGTAGCAGAGACCATGTCCATCTTAGAATGGACAGTACCATACACAGTCTGTTAACTCAATGACAGTAGAAAAAACTCTGACCAAACTTGTAAGCATGGAAATATTTGAATTCATGAGTAGCAAGTGATGAAACATTTACTATCATTCTCATCACAGTCATGGACCTCTGTGCAGCAGACTACAAAGCACAAATAAGTTTGCTCAACCATCACTTACAACTAAGCCTGCATGATTGGTTACATCCTTTCTTCTCTCTGAATAAAGAAGGTGCTTGTCAAAGCCAAGTGGAACTAGAGAAGCCTTATCATTAGTGTCCTGAAATGATCCAAGAAACATTGGTACACCACCTTTGCTCTACAAAATTTCTGTTTTCAAACATCTGCTGACTCAGTAACAGGGATTAATTATTTCTCTTAGTGTTAATCCTCTCAACCTGTATGCCTGTGGGAGTTTGTGTGTGTGTGGGTGTGGGGGCTTCTGATGCCTTAGACTGTGTGCTTAAGAGGTCTTTAGTAAGCCGATATGGGAAGCTTGCATCCAAAAGTCATCTCTGTTTTAAAGAAATGATTTTCCTTAAGAACCCATTACAACTTAGCTGAACTTTACTTTCCAGTTAACAGACTTTTTGGTCTGTTTGCAGTTTCTCTAGTATACAAGTCTGCTTTGTTCTTTTTTGTGCTGTCTCAGCCAGCTTGTTAGTTTATATGTGACTTCTTTTTACACCATAAGCTCATACAGAATCCTTTCTTGGGTATGAATTTTGCTGAAACTAATTTTAGACATTTTTGAACAAGACAAATCACTCATTTTAAAGTATGTGGCAGTCAATTCTAATAAATCTATTGCACGTCAAGGTGTATGTGCAGGAAACCTCAGGAGCATTCCACAATTAAATTACAAGAGAAAGGAATGCATCCCTTTACACCAAGCTTCCAGTAAAAATGGAATCTCCTTTGTCTATAATATCTTTTCCTGCCAACACAGACTGGACAATGCTTCATCAGTAAAATGTTAGTGTCTACCTAGTGTGGCAGCTGGCATGTCTAGCTTCTTAAGATGGATGCTGATGCTTATACCTGGGAAAATTTTAAGGTGGCCAGCAGGTACACGCTAATAGTATACTTGTCTCCACACAGCCTGATACAAGAACCAAACTTCTGTATATATCACTATATAACTCCAGGTTCAGGTTCAGAAGCACAGACACAACACAAGGGCCCTGGTTCCAAAAGACATGTTATCAGTGTAAGTGACCACTTACACTAAAAGCATGCTGAGAGCAGGTGTTTTGGAATAAGGGCCCTGTAGATCACTGTGCATGCTGTACTTTACCAGCCACCATAGCATTCAGCATGTGTATATAGTTACTGAGCACTGGAAAGTGCAGTGCCATTTTATACAGTCAGCCAGACTGAATGCAGTCATGAATGCCCATCAGAGAGTGTTTGAAGTAATCAGTGAGTCTGTTAACTTAAATACAAGTTCTAAGGGTTTATATTATATCAGCGAATGCTTAAAAAAGCGAACGCTGATTGATCGACCTTATGTAAGCGAAAGCTTACAATCTCGAACTGTCAGATCAGCGATTTTTTTCCTAGGGAAAAAAATCGCTGATCCAAAACACATACACACAACACAAGCACACCAAACAAACAGAAATCCACACACATACACCTAAAATCTGACACCTAACCCTACACTAAACTATGCACACACCACTAACTATCCACTTACCTTAACCCAAACCCTAACCCTAAGGTCCGTCACTATTGCACACTCACCAGTACTACGCAAATTACTATTGCACATCAACCCAGCCTTTTTGTTTACTAGCATTCAACTGAAAAAACTGTCACGAAAACGGTTATGAACACTATTTACGCTGTGTACTGCTTTTTAACACAGTCAATTACTACAGCAACAGGGTTTGGGTTTCTACATTCTTTTATTTTTTGAACAGTAGTGGCTATTAAACAGATGAACTTTTGCTCGCTCAATGATAAAGTTACTTTGGTAGTTAAACAGTGGCTGGGAATTCAGTAAAGTTACTTTGGTTGCTGAACAGTGACTGGGAATTCCGTATTGTTCAACGGACTTTTCAACAGCAACAGCTTACGATTATTTCAACATCAACAGCCAACGATTATTTCCAGACTGTTTGACTAACATCTATATCGTTTTAAGAAAACAACTGAGGAGTATTAGTTCACCTATTTACTCCTCTGACGTTGTCTACACATGAGTGCAACTTAGCTGACATTGGCTCAGGAACATTGAATTTCCTAATGGAATTTATTTGAGTATCAGCCCATTATTTGCTTCATCCATTATACGCGTTGTATGGACAATACTTTTTTCAATTATTGTACTATTGAGTTTGGTTTTCATTTTTGATTATTTCAATTGAGGTACACAGTTATATAGTGTTCAACAATAATTAATTAGTTAGGTGTATCAACGGCTCAAGTCTGTCCACTTGGTCTAAACATTTATACATATATTTTTTATTGGAACTTTTTTCAACAATTCAGTTTAATACTGTTAAACAGTGGATGGTTAATTTCCATATCAGTAATTGATAAGTTCATTGTGTTAATCCGTTTTTTAACAATTTTTAACATTTATTTTTTTATTTTGTGTTGGTGGACTTGTGAATTTACATTTTAATTTTATTGTGGTGTTGCTTTGCAGTGTTTAGTACCTGCGGTACTGTGTGACAGCCTGTACTCAGTTTTTTCAATCTAGTATACCCACTACCATGCAGCGGTTATTGCAAGAGCATCTAGATATTACTAACAAGCTCATAAAAGCACTGCATGATCAGCAACACAATGCAGGGATTGAAGGTGATTTTGTTATTACAGAATCACAGGAACAACTTCTCACACTGCACTCCACGCCCAACACTAGTTTACACAGACATGGGATGAGACAATGTTCCAACAGCCCTTTAAGGCAAGTTGAGGTGCAGGATAGAGGGAATGTAGCTGGAGTACAAAACAATAATGATTCTATCCATGATAACAGACGTCACATTGCCCATTCCCAGAATCAGACATCACGACGGGGTGATTCGAATAGGAACATTCCTTTAGACAGACACTTGGATTTAAATGTATTTCTCTCCGCTCCTTCTTTAAATAGAGCTGGCCCAGTAGTAACACGAGGCTTGGGTACTTTGAATTCACGTTTCTTAGAGTTTGAAAAAACACTTAAGAACTTCAAATCCCTACAGATGGACAACGCATTCTTAGAACGCAGTTTAGAACTAAAACAGGTTCCAAAGGGACTTCGTATATTCAAACTGCCCAATGGTTTTGTGGAGGGTACATCCTTTTTCACTGAACTGACACAATTGTTTGACAATACTGGATTGGAACTCTTGAAACTCATTATTCGCAATAACACTGATAAATTACAAGTTCTAAAAGAAAGGTTATGTAGGTTAGACAATGATATTAAGATGGATTTACTATTTGAACACAACAAATTCAGACTGGAAAATATTTTTAAAGATTTGGATAGATTCATCAACAAAGGCTTGGAAATTAAAAACACCAAGATTGAAAGAGATAGCCATGACTATAAAAACAATAGAGCCTATGTGCACTTTAGAGAGTACAAGAACATGAAACGTATTAGTCAAAATCACGTTCATTTTAGTGATGGAAGAGTTAGAAATCGGTTTAATTCAATTGACAATCAGGACAACATACACCAAGGTGATGTCAATGATGTAAATAACACTAATCACAACGACGGATGTTTAGAGTCTGATTTTTTAGAACAGCCGACATTAAGAAAGTCGGAGAGAATAAGGGAGAGACAGGGCAGTTACAATCAATACATCTCAAGAAATTACAACAATCGAGGCCCGAGAATGTCAAGATGGTGACATCAACAGTAACTAATGACATTACTGATCATAACAACACTGATACATTGAATTGCTTATGCACTGAAGTTACTATTCTAACACATCAACAGACTAACATCGAAGCTTCCAATATTATGAGTTTAAGTCTAGATGATGTAGTCACTCAACATTCATTCGATTGTGAAATAGTCACACATCTAGGGTTCAATTTATATAATTACACCAGAAAGAAATTTGATAGTAAGTACTTAGATTTGTTCAGTAAAGGGTTCACATTTGTTCCAAATTTTAAGTTGGATATTGGTAAGGTTTTAATTAACTTAAAAACATACACCCGGCTTTTAAATTTAAAATTATTTTTTCAGGATTCAAACAATCTATCTCAGGATTCAAACCACTTTACCTTAAAACATCACAGTACTTTTATCCCACCCCAGAATTATATGATACAAGTTTTTGAAAGGCTCTGTGAAAGACATTTTAGAAGAACATTAAATGAGAAGAACATTTTTAAGCAGAATTTAACATCAGCTGAAAAATTTTGTCTACAAGAATTAAAAAATTCTGACCAATTCAGAATCATGAAATCTGATAAAGGTGGGGGAGTGGTCATTATGTTAAATGTCGACTATGAGAACAAAATGCTTGCACTTTTAGAGGATGAGGTAACGTATGAAAAAGTAAGTAGGCATGAGGTAAACAAAGCATATGGCAAAATTGATTGGTTAACCTATGAATATTTAATGGATGGAAGGATTGATTCAACGGTATACAACTATATATCGGTGGAATTTCCAAGAATACCGTCCATTTTTGGAATTCCCAAAATTCACAAACACACCGACAATCCACCATTTAGACCAATCGTCTCCGCAATTGGTTCTAAGACCGAAGCTTTAGCAGCCTATATTGACTACAAATGTAAAGATTTATTATTGAGGTTACCGCACATAGTAAGGGACTCATGGCATTGTTTGGACTCTATAAGACAGTTTATTAACAGTGCTGAAGTCAACTCTGATTTTGTGATGGCTACTGTGGATGTAATTAATCTTTTTACTGTAATTCCACACCAGGAAGGTATTGAGTTGTTTGAAAAATGCCTGAACACATACAATTTTAACAATAGAATTGAGAATCGATTAATATCTGAAATGTTAGAACTGGTTTTGGAGAACAATTTTATTTATTTTAATGGTAGGTATTTTAGACAACAAAAAGGAGTGGCCATGGGCGCAAAATGTGCCCCCATTTATGCCAACTTTGTTTTGGCAGCATGGGAAAATGAATATGTTTTTACTAGTAGTTACTGGAACAATATTTTATTATACCTACGATATTTGGACGATATTTTGATTTTTTGGAGAGGTACTGAAGCACAATTTAATGAATTTATATTATTTTTGGAACACACAACTGATTTCTTAAAATTTACAAGTCACATTTCTTCTAACACAATTAATTTCTTGGATATTACAATTACTTTGAAGGACAACACATTTAAATCCAACATTTACAGGAAAAAGACATATTCCAATTCTTTTCTACACTATGACAGTTGTCATCCAGCCCACCAGAAAAGAAATTTAGTCAAGGGACAGATGGTGAGGTTGTCAAGGATAGTGAGCAACGATGATACGTTTAAAATGGAGCTTGAAAAACTAAAAAGTATGTTTACAAGTAGAGCCTATCCAGTAGAATTGGTCAACAACATAGGTAATGACATTTGGATGAATAGACCAGTTTTATACAAATCCATTTTAAGACATGGATTAAATCCAAAAGATGTATCTAAACCTAAGGGAATAGGACATGATATATTAGTCATTCCATTTAACGAAAAATCAGACCAACTTGTTAAAACAGTCTATGATTCTTGGAATATTGTTATAGAATCTAATAAAGAACTGGTTAATGTTTTAGGTAACAAACCAAAAGTTACCTTTAGTAAAGGACAAAGTCTTAAAAGCATTTTTGAAAATAGTGTGAAATGTGACTTATTTATGAAATCTATGATGAACAAATGTGGAGCATGTCGAATATGCAGGTTCATTAACAATGGACCCTACCTCTCAATCATCAACTATGATAGGACTATTAGATGTTCAGGAGCGTGTGACTGCAACACAGCCATGGTGGTATATATTGCTACTTGCACAGCATGCTCAGCTTTCTATGTAGGGAAAACTAACAGAAAGTTGAAAACAAGAATTATAGAGCATGTCAGTGACATTAGAAATCACAAGCAGACAAGTGCTTTATTTATTCACAGCACTTGTTGCCCTAATTTCAAAAAATTCTTGTTTTTTGTAATTGACAGAATTGTTCATTTCAATGTACAACAAGGAGGTGATACTAAGAGTTTATTAGAGGCCAAAGAATGTCTTTGGCAACTTAGATTGAATGCAAGTAAGGATCCAGGAATTAACGATCAAATATCTATAGCTAGTATTTTAAAGTTAAAATCTCAGTTCATATAATGAACACCACAGCTACTTATTTCTAGGTATTAAATTTGCCGTTATTCAACATAATTATTAGTATTAATAGAATTATTTAACTACCCTCATTTTGGAAATTTGCAATTTTGTAATTATTAATATGATTTTACATGTCACTCCTCAATTTTTGTTAATTACAAGTTTTTAAGAAAAGTTTTTTATGAAAAGTTTTTTAACAACAACAAAAATAACCAAACTACCATTTATATAATCACATACATAATATTATTAACCAAGTTCACACAACACATTATTTCATTACATTATTTCATTACATTTTACATCTCAATTTTATTAAGTTATGGTTATATTGATTGTGTTGTCACAATTAAATTTGCGATTTTGTCATACCTATTGTTAAAAATTTTTTTTTTAAACTTTTTATACTTGCAAAAAAAGTTTTAGATTTTTATTACAAATATTTATTTACATATTTATACATAATATCTAACTATAGCAATTTTTTTGGTACACATACATAATTAAGTACTGTATTATACACTATCGTAATTATTACAATACAGTTTATCAATCTATACGGAAATGCTATGTTTTGTACTCAGACACCTTGTTTTATATATTACACTTTGTACTGTTCCCCTGACATCACACATACACAAGATGTTTATACACTATTTACACAAATATATTGTCTACGGACCCTGAGTTTTATACACTCAAATCTTGGCGTACGTTAAAATGTATTTTATATCAGACATTACATTTTTAAACTAAATTTCAATGGACTTGTTACTTTAAAAATACAACAGGTTTTATTATATAAATTGGATTATTGTTTGATTAGCAGATTATGTCACTATCATTTAATTAATTAAGTAGCATTTGTATTTAAGGGATGATGTGTTCTCCAGTTAATTTGTACTCTGATGATGCCCTAGGACGTGAGGGTGAAAGCGCTTAGTTCCACAACTTTGTTTTTTCATGTTTTGGTTTCGTGGTCCTGTTGTGAAATAAAGATTTCATTTTAATTCCAAGGATTCAAGGCTACTGGGATTTTTTTGTTACAAGTTTTTCATCTTGATGTTCGTCTTCCAAAAGACATGTTATCAGTGTAAGTGACCACTTACACTAAAAGCATGCTGAGAGCAGGTGTTTTGGAATAAGGGCCCTGTAGATCACTGTGCATGCTGTACTTTACCAGCCACCATAGCATTCAGCATGTGTATATAGTTACTGAGCACTGGAAAGTGCAGTGCCATTTTATACAGTCAGCCAGACTGAATGCAGTCATGAATGCCCATCAGAGAGTGTTTGAAGTAATCAGTGAGTCTGTTAACTTAAATACAAGTTCTAAGGGTTTATATTATATCAGCGAATGCTTAAAAAAGCGAACGCTGATTGATCGACCTTATGTAAGCGAAAGCTTACAATCTCGAACTGTCAGATCAGCGATTTTTTTCCTAGGGGAAAAAATCGCTGATCCAAAACACATACACACAACACAAGCACACCAAACAAACAGAAATCCACACACATACACCTAAAATCTGACACCTAACCCTACACTAAACTATGCACACACCACTAACTATCCACTTACCTTAACCCAAACCCTAACCCTAAGGTCCGTCACTACTGCACACTCACCTCACCAGCTCCCTAACCCTAACTCACCTAAATCTGCCCTAACCCTCATGTCCACACAATTGCACACATACCTAACCTGAGCCCTAACCCTAACTCACCTAAACCACCCTAACACTCACATCCACACAATCGCACACTTACCTGAATCCGACCCGTAACTTTCCACCACAGCACTGAAAATACCGAAGCAACAGAAATGGACAACCAAATTCTTTCCCTAGGAAAAAATTTGGGTTTCTGCTGCTTCGATATTTTTCACTTTCACTAAAATAAGGTCGATCAATCAGCGTTCGCTTAAGCGTTTGCTGATCTAATATAGACCCAAGTTCTAATTGCAGTTCCTGATAATGTTTATGTACACCGTGTCAAAGTAAAGCCTTTTCAAAGAGATTGTTGTGCATTTGAACATAATTACAAGTACCTGGCCTATGTTTAAATTTAAACGTAGGTATTTTGTTGTTATGGCAGAGGGATTTTGCAGACCTGAACCACCGGTGTTTGATAACAATATTGCTGAGTACTGGTGAATGTTTGAACAAGAATATGATATTTTCATTCAGGCAGCTTTTTTTGATAAAGACGCATGTACAAAAGCCTTTATACCTCTTAATTTAGGAGGCTCAGCAACCATTGAGAGGGAGCGCTCATTTGTCTATGCACTGCTGATATGCTGGGGAAGGGTAAACTGCCATATTGTGATACAGGCTGAAATGCAGGAAGGCCCTCCTCCAGATTCAGTAAACTTCTGTCACAGGAATAGCTTATTCCTGCATGGAAGGGACCATTCCTGTGCAGCATGGCAGCACTTCATGCATATTCATGAAGGCGTGCTGCGATGTTGTAATACAGACATGGTTCTGTGTACGAGTGCAGGGGGTGTGTCTGAGAGCAGTGCTCTCACAATACACACACCCCCTGCACATCAGAATTGCCGTATGACAATCTAAATAGAGCGAGATTGCTCGTTACACCTCCCAACCCTCAGGGTAAGAAATTTCGACAAAGCCATAAGGGACAATTGTCCCTACAAACTGAGAAAGTTGATAGAATGACAGGTTTAGCATTAGCATGAATTTTCAGCAGGGTATGAAGTATATAACACACATCTCTCAACCCGTCAGAGTAAGAAATCTAGACAAAGCCATAAGGGACGATTGTTCCTACAAACCAAGAAAGTTGGTAGAATAACAGGTTTAGCATTAGCATGGATATTCTGAAGGGTACAAAGTAAAAAAACGCAATAAATATTTTTTTTTTTCACGTGTGCAACAAAGTTTAAGCATAGCTGCGTGGATGTGCCCATTGCTTAGCTATGCTTAGCCCAGCTGAAAGGGCATGATAAGTTAAATAGCAATAGACACCCAAACTAAGCATTAGTGCAACAGTATAGCAGTTAGAGCGTATACCTTTGCATATATTCATTCATGGTTCAAGCCTCACCAAAGCCATTTGCATTTTGTATGCGTAATCATTACAATTTTAATTTATTTGTATATTTACATAGGAAATAACTTATATTTCTCAACCAGAGTAGTGTATTAGGACCAGATGTGAGATGTCAGTGTAATAAAGTAGTGAAACCCCCATATAAACACAAGTGTCGCATACAGTATAGTCACACAAGAATAAATGTAATTACAGCATATTGGGGGATGCAAGGGAAGGCAAACAAATGTATAATATGTAATGAATGATAAATCAATCCCATATAGGTGGTAGTCCAATAAAATAAAACATAAGTAATCCTAAGCATTGCACAGCTATGCTAACCGGGTGTTAAGCATTGTGTGTACATATGAATGCTAAGCAATGAGTTGCCCATTGGTAAGCAGTTCTGAACCTGTCCCTTTAAGCACTGCCAACCTTATCTAAGCAGGTTTGCCAGTAGCTTAGCTTAGCTCAGCATATTCAAAACCATCCAATCATGGCAAAGGGTGGGAAATCAATCATATTTAAATCCTGCAGGTGAGAATACAGCTCATAACTGGTTGTTGCTCCCCATTGTAGGCAGTATGGCAAGTGTCAAATAGGGCATGCGCTTTCGGGTGCAGCGCTGGGGCATACAGGAGTCCAAGGTTATGGTAGGACTCTTGATAAAAAAAACATGATGTGAGACTGCTGCAGGACCAGTACCAGGGCTCCCAATAAAAAGCAGAAGTCTGGGAAAGTCTCGACTGTGATCTCACCAGTGCCACTGGTATCCCTCAGACTGGTGAGCAGGTCCAGCACCACTACGCCGACTTGAAACGGATGAAGAGAGAACTCTTGGAACAGTGGGTCCAAGAAGCTAGACAGAGGGGAGATGTCCCAACAGTGTGTAAGTATTTATAGCAATAACTGTTTACCAAAGTCCAGCCTGTGTATGTGATGGATAAGTATTCCTAAATGTTTCTCTATTTTCATTACAGCTTCAGTTGAGTGGGCTGCGAACCAGGAAGCCCATGCCAGTAGGTTGCAAAGACTGCATCACGAGGCTGGTGAGTAACAATCCTGCCTGTAGTAGTCATACCAAATAAATATAAAGGAGTAGAATGTCACATGATACTATAAAAAATGTGTATGGTTTCCACTGAATAAACCAGTCGATATGACAGTAATAGTCCCATATAGGTCATATTTAAATAAAACTGTAACTGCCTAGCAATAAAGTTCTAAATCCTGGACTGGTTGTGTTTACTCCAGTATTGTATGTCTTGAAATATTGCATTCACCAAGATCTGATATCTGAACAGTAATGTTGTGTTAACCACTGTTTCCCATACTGTGCTACATAAAAAATATGTCTAGGAATGTCTATATATGAATGTTGTAATTACAAGGTCAGATTGTACAACCAAGACAGACTTAGACAGAAAACACTGAAGGAAGAGACAGTAGTTTCTCAATAGCTCACTCTGATGAACCACAAATGGTTGTATTTTTAGCAGAAACAGCCATGGTTAGAATCCCAAGAGTGGTAGTAAGCTGTATGCATAAATTCAACTAGGATTTTGTGAATATGTATAGAAACAGTCAGGTAGTATTAACAACCATTCCCCCACAGGTCTTCCAGGTAAGAGAAGTAGAAAGTGGCTATAAGAAGGTTGCATTATACACTGTGTACAAACATGCCACTGCTCAAACCAAGGCCATAGGGTATTGTAATAATACCTGTAGAGTAATGATTAGAGCAATGATCATTAAAGTTGTGAGTACTGAAAGGATATACAAGTTAATTGACATCTCTATCTCCCCCATCAGCATATCTTCAACAATAATCTAAGCACATAAATCAATGGGTATTACACCAAACCTACTGTTGGGACATATGTCCTAGTGTTCAACAAATATTGAAATGTAATAATAAATCTAAGAGCAGTCCACAAACCGGGCAAGAAATAAATAAATGCTGGCATAAAAATACATATTTAATTCACATTGGTAAGCGCTTTCAATAATAGCTTCGTCAGACCATAAAAACAGAATGGTCATAGAACATTTAAATGCATAAAACAACCAATCGCAACTCACTAAACAATTACATCACAGCCAAGCTGAACCCACTCTAATCATTCTAAAAACTAATATAAATGTAAAGTGCATAGTGTGCATCTCAGAAAGTATTAAAACGCATGTTAAACATATCTAAAAATAGAAAATACGAGAAAATATTTCTAGTTACTATAAAAACGAACTATAAATATATAAATATAAATCAATATGCAAAGTTTATCTTGAATAATAAATGTATATCTGAGGAGAAACTTCATCTATCTTGTATTGAAGTAAGAGACTTCTCAAAATTCATATAAAATAAAATGAACAGTGATAAGAAACTCAGATGTTTAATGCATATGTCCCTATGCATTAAAAATGTGTATCTATATGCATAAGCAATTAATTAAATGTAGACTAAAAAACATGAAATCAGTACTATCACTGTTACTTTATATGATGCCAAAGTCTAGTTAATGAGCAATCAAAAATCAGAAACAAATATCCATTTTGACAGATTAGAACTTATGTACAAATGCAAAATATGTATAACAAAGGAATATACAAAATGTAAGAATATAAAATTAAAACATATATGAGAATACTATCACTGCTGCTCTATGTAAGCCCAGAGTTTGAGTCAGAAATCAATAGCATACATCCATCTACACAAATAAAACTAGAATACATATACAAAATGCAGAAAACATAAGGGTGTATGTAACATTAACCTCAGCTAATATTGTACAGCTACAGATAACTTCCTTTGTTTCAAAGTTGGTTTAATAGATGCCCTCTCATTCAGGCATTTCCCTTTATCAGCTCTCAGCCTCAAGATCCACCTAGCCTCCTTGCTGTCAGTGACATTCCTAATGTGTCCCTCACATACAGTTGGAATTACCTCCTCAATAACCATGAACTTGAAGTGGTGGTCATCACCAGCTGTAATCACATGTTTCAATAAGGCATTCTTGTTATACTTGATCCTAATTTTATACATGTGTTCCCTCATCCTTTCTCAGAGCGTCCGGTTGGTCTTGCCAACATAAAATGATCTAGAGTTCACATACAGCAAGGTAGACAACATTATGTGTTTTACAATTTGCATGCAACCTAAATTCAAACCTCTGGCTGGAATCTGGATGTATAAAGATACCAGTGGTATCAATGTAACCACAGAAATTGCAATTACCACATGGATTAGTACCTACCTCTCCATCCAAACTTCTGCCATTTCTACTGTTATGACAGTGTAATCTTTTTAAATTGTGTTTATTCTTAAATAAAACGGTTGGTTCATACCCAGCAATACTCCTAACCTGTGGATCTGTGGTTAAGACCCACCAATTCTTCCTAATAATATCTGAAATTGGTTTGATATCCGTGGTAAAGTGCATTGGTATATTCAGCTTGTTGGGACGTTGTACTCCAACATGTCGACTATCTGTACCAGGATGTGGTGAAAAATAGGGTTTCACCCTATCTTTCCTCAGCTCATTCAGGCCGACTAGGCTGCTCTCTAACTTTTGCTGACTATAACCTCTGTCAACCAACATATATTTCAGAGTGGATAGTTCCTGCTTAAGGCCTCCATCTGAAGCATCTAATCTGGACACTCTCATACCTTGCCCCTTGATAATATTCTTACAGGTATATCCTGGGTGTGTACTGCATCTGTGCAGCAGGGTATTCCTATAGCATTTCTTCCTGTAAACACCTCTGTTAATCATTCCACTTCCAAGTGTCTTCACAAATACATCTAAATAATCTATTCTGAACTGTGAGTAATTCATGGTAAATTTTAGATAGTCAAACCTCTCATTCAAGGCTACTATGAATTCATTCAAACCCTCAGTAGGGCCTCTTCAAACTAAAGTGCCATAAACATGTTGGCATAGCTATTGGCACAAGAAGTGCCCATAGCCATGCTTCACATTGTAAATAGATTTAATTATCAAATGCAAAAGCATTATTCTCTAATATGGTTTCCAGAAACAGACTGATGAGATCAATCTCTTCATGGTTAAACTCAGTGTGTGTGTGTATAAATACCTCTGTACTGACATTACCCACACATCACTGGGTATTATGGTAAAGAGGGATTGTACGTCTAAGGTAACAAAATAAGAATCAAAGTCTAAGACCACTGAACTACTATACTGATATAAATCTATCAAGAAGTGTTTAGTGTCTTTAAGAATATAAGCATTTCTATCCAATATGGATTTTAGCCATTTTTCCACTTAGAGGGAGAAGGGCTCAATAAGCCATCCCAGACACAATGGGCCTCATAGGGGGGTTTTGTCCATTCTTATGGACTTTAGGCAACCCTTGTATGGAGGGCAACAAAGGATAGTCAGCTTTTTAAAATCTATGCAAATTAATATCTATTGTGTCACTCTTTAATAAATCTTCCAACATAAAAGAAACCCTTTCATGCAAACTGTGTACCTTCTGTGAATCAGTGCGACAATAGAACTGTTCATCACTTAACATTCTGTTCATACTCTCTATGTAATCACATCTATTCATAATGACAATGGGCCCCCCTTTGTCTGCAGGTCTGATGGTAATTGAATCATCTATTTGTAATCTCTTAAGAGCACATTGCTCTCTATAACTCAAATTGTATTTCATTCTACTACTCCTTCTATGTGTACATCTACTATTATAAACCTATACAAGTTGTCCTCTACCATCTTGTTAAATGCCTCATCCAATGGATGGGGGTTGGGCATGTATAAACTAGGTTTCCTAAACATATTCGAATGATCATAAACAACATTTGCAAACTCTAATTTAAGCATCACATTTCTGCTATAACATTTAATGTCCAACATGGTTTCAGTCATATCACTACATTTAGTGGGAATAAAAGTCAATCCCTTATTCAGAACACTCAGTTCATCAGTATTCAAAACACGTCCGGAAAGATTCCAGACTAAGGAGCCCCCACTTGACTCCACATCTTCTTCAGGGACTGATCGGGTTGTCCTTCTGTTGATAGCTTCCTTTTTTTGCCTTCCCTGACTCTGCAATTGTGTCCTTATAGGCCCCTTCTCCATATTTATAGGAAGTGGAAAATGGGGAAAGGCAACAGTAGCAGAAGATGTGGAAGGTATATTGGATACATTAATAGTAATGTTTGAAGTGCTTTTGGGCCGTACATCACCCAAATGTATCATAACTTGTCCATCCACTGACTTATTGGCATTAGTACAAATCAAGCTAGAGTCTGTAACAATATCTATCGGCTGACTGGGTGCACTGAGTACAGCAGAAAATGTTTGTGCACACAAAGGTGAAGCAACCATTCCCAATTCCTTCTGGGAAGCATTCATCCCATCACCAGCAACAGTATTGTTATTAGCATGAACAACTCTAGTATTGACAGACTCAACAATATTGTTATTAGTATGAACAGCTCTGGTGTTAATAGGGTCAGCATTCCATCCAGAATGGACATTCTCGACCCTAGGCCATGTAAAGACATGACCTCTTTGAAACTCACGTACGACTTTGTCAATTTTTTCTTTTTTTCTGTTGTATCAACCTCCTTTCAAAGACTACAATTCCATCTAACATGCCTTCTAGCACATGGTCAATCACTATATTAGGAAACCTGGCATACAGTTTCTGTTGCTGTTCTTGAATAGAGGCTGTTAGTGAATCCTCTTCGGGTTTAAAATATCATTTAATAGAGTCAAGTACTTTAGGCTTACCTCTAAATTCAACTGTTGCCAGCTGGCAAGTAACTTAGGATATTGAACACCATATATCAGCATTTATACACACACAGTGAGTTTAACCATGAAGACAATGATCTCATCAGTCTATATCTGGAAACCATATCAGAGAATAATGCTTTTGCATTTGATAATGAAAACTATTTACAATGTGATGGCGTGGCTATGGGCACTTCTTGTACCAAAAGCTATGCCAACATGTTTATGGCACTGTGGGGAAGAAGAGGTTTTATTTAAAATGGATTTGTATTCTAGATATGTGAGCTTTTATCAAGGTTTTCGATGACCACTTTCTGGTTTGGAGAGGCCCTACTGAGAGTTTGAGTGAATTTTTAGTAGTCTTTAAGAATATTATCAAGGGACAAGGTATGAGAGCATCCAGATGAAATGCTTCAGATGGAGGCTTTCAGCAGGAGCTATCCACTCTGAAAGATATGTTGGTTGACAGAGGTTGTAGTCAGCAAGAGTTAGGGAGCAGCCTAGTCGACCTGAATGAGCTGAGGAAAGATAGGGCAAAACCCTATTTTTCGCACATCTTGGTACAGATAGTGGACATGGAGTACAACATCCCAACAAGTTGAAAATACCAATGCACTTTACCACGTATATCAAACCAATTTCAGATATTATTAGGAAGAATTGGCAAGTCTTATCCACAGGTTAGGAGTACTGTTGGTGACGAACCAACCTTTTTATTTAAGAATAAACACAATTTAAAAAGGTTACTCTGTCATAACAATAGAAATGGCAGAAGTTTGGATGGAGAGGTAGGTTCTAATCCATGTGGTAATTGCAATTTCTGTGGTTACATTGATACCACTGGTATCTTTATACATCCAGATTCCAGCCAGAGGTTTGAATTTAGGGTGCATGCAAATTGTAAAACACATAATGTTGTCTACCTTGCTGTATGTGAACTCTGTAGATCATTTTATGCTGGTAAGACCAACCGGACGCTCCAAGAAAGGATAAGGGAGCACATGTATAGCATTAGGATCAAGTATAACAAGAATGCCTTATTGAAACATGTGATTACAGCTGGTGATGACCACCACTTCAAGTTCATGGTTATTGAGGAGGTAATTCCAACTGTACATGAGGGACACATTAGGAATGTCACTGACAGCAAGGAGGTCAGATGGATCTTGAGGCTGAGAGTCGATAGATGGAGGGGCCTGAATGAGAGGGCATCTATTAAATCAACTTTGAAACAAAGGAAGTTATCTGTAGCTGTACAATATTAGCTGAGGTTAATGTTACATACACCCTTATGTTTTCTGCATTTTGTATATGTATTCTAGTTTTATTTGTGTAGATGGATGTATGTTATTGATTTCTGACTCGAACTCTGGGCTTACATAGAGCAGCAGTGATAGTATTGGCATATATGTTTTAATTTTTTATTCTTACATTTTGTATATTCTTTCATTATACATATTTTGCATTTGTACATAAGTTCTAATCTATCAAAATGGATAGTTGTTTCTGATTTTTGATTGCTCATTAACTAGACTTTGGCATCATATAAAGTAATAGTGATAGTACTTATTTCATGTCTTTTAGTCTACATTTAATGAATTGTGTATGCGTATAGATACACATTTTTAATGCATATGGACATATGCATTAAACATCCGTGTTTCTTATCACAATTCATTTTATTTTATATGAATTTTATATGAATTTTGAGAAGTCTTCTACTTCAATACAAGATAGATGACGTTTCTCCTCAGATATACGTTTATTATTCAAGATAAACTAAGCATATTGATTTATATGTGTGTGTGTATATATATATATATATATATATATATATATATATATATATATATATATATAGTTTGTTTTTATAGTAAGTAGTAATATATTTATTCTCGTATTTTTATTTTTTAGATATGTTTAACATGCGTTTTACTACTTTCTGAGACACACACTATATATTTTACATTTATATTAGTTTTTAGAATGATTAGAGTGGGGTTCAGCTTGGCTGTGATGTAATTGTTTAGTGAGTTGCCATTGGTTGTTTTATACATTTAAATGTTCTATGACCATTCTGTTTTTATGGTCTGACAAAGCTATTAGGGAAAGCGCTTACCGATGTGAATTAAATAAATATTTTTATGCCAGTATTTGTTTATTTCCTGCCTGATTTGTGGACTGCTCTTAGATTTATTATTACTTTTACTCATGCTTGTTTTACTGTAGGCAGTTTCACATTTATCCTTCATGGTGTGGTGCTGTTTCTTTGTACTGCTTTAAATATTGAAATATGTTTCTATTAATGTTCCATGTTGAAATTCTATCATTGGTGGCCTGTTGCTATCAATGTAACCTGCATGTTGTTGTAATGGCCACTGTGGTTCCATATATGCATGTGTTCTGTTTGCTATGCAACTGTTCCAAATCTGTTGTTTTGGGTTAATGTGAATATCTATGCATGCTGTTATAACTAATCCTGGATAGTGTTGACTATTACTAATCCACATATGTTCTAAAACTGCAACACCATAGCATGTTTGGGAAGGCCGGTACCAGTGGACCCACCACTTCCACCTCATCTGGCCGTGACACCATGCCCCAGCATGTTTGGGACCCACCCCGGGACCTCCTCATCCACTGGTCTTACACCACTTTGGGTGGAACTGCCTCAGGAGATGGGGATCGTCCCCCCTGGGAGCGGGTTGAGACAGGATACCATCACCGGAAGCCAGGTCCAGGGATTGGTGTGTAGCAATCTCCGAAAGGAGTTTGGAGATCTGCTATGCCAGCTTGAGGGCCACATGGCACAATTAAAGGGTCAGCCTGCCCCTCCTGCTCAGCCTCCAGCACAGCTATCTTTGGGGCCGTTAAGGTGCAGTGATGACTGCCCATAGGTGGGGACCTCAGTCCCACTGTTTCCATTTGGGGTATCAGTGGCTTCTGATTTCCAAACACCCCTCCTTATCCAAAGTGTTTACCCCACACGTGTCATATACCGTGCCCCTGTATGCTGTCTTGTCTGTCTTCCTACCTAACCTACCTCCCCAAATATGCCTACTATCCTTCCCCAACATCTCACTCTCTCCTTAAAAAAAAGAGCTATCTGTTCCCAAAAAAAAAAATCTTGCACCATACATAGCTGTCCATTTTGAACACGTGTCCACTGGACACATGTAATCTGGTCTAACTGGCTTCACAACACATTACTGTTGTCATCACCCATCTCTCAGGGGTTTGAGTGTCCAAATACCTCCAAATTCAGTATATATGCACAGCTGTTGCTGCAGAAGAAATGGACAGCTATGAACCTTCCCTACACCCATCCTGCATATCCCTAGATACTTTCCCTATTGCCTTTCTCTCTGCGTACCCCCTTTTTCACCACTTTCCTATCACCCCTTTTTTCTTTTCTTTCAAAGAAATTAGCATGGGGGTAAGCTGTTTTAGGCAGTAGTAAATCTGTTTGCATGGCGCTAAGCAATGCCTACACAGATTAAGCACTTTTAAGGCTGTCTGTAAGCAAATTTAACTGGAAGTTAGCATTGCTTACCACCGCACAAACCCTCTTACAACTGCTTAAAAGTGCCTTAACCGCTCTGTATCCAACAGCCCTTGTTCTGCCCAGCAACAAAATAATAAGCCCTTGCAAGTCTTGAACCCAGGATCCTGCACACCATAACCACAGAAATTTACCATTAAGTCATCTGAGCTGTAGATAGGTCTGAAGTCTTTTCAAACATAACATGCAGCACAGTCATTTAACAGTAGGGAAAATGTATTTATATATGTATATGTATGTGTATATACACATATATATATATATATATATATATATATATATATATATAGAGAGAGAGAGAGAGAGATTTTATATATATATATATATATATATATATACATATATATATATATATATATATATATATATATATTTATGTTGTATGTATATTATTTTATATATATATTATTATGGTTTTATGTTGTCTGGTTTTGTTTTACATTATTTGGTAAAAGCCAACTAGGCCAACTGCACTATATATATATATATATATATATATATATATATATATATAAATATATATATAAATGCTAGGATCGCACTACAGTGGGGAAAAGGACATATACCTTTGATTTGCCTTATTGTATTACTTGTCAGTGAAATAAGTTTATGGTGAAATGGGTTTTAGGTGAAATGAGTTTTAGGTGATATGGTCTTGGTGAAATGAGTTTAGGTGAAATGAGTTTTAGGTGAAGTGATACGTACCCATATATATATATATATATATATATATATATATATATATATATATATATGTGTGTGTAGAGCAGTCGGACATCGGATCCACACTCTGAAGCTCTTACTGCAACAAATCTGACCAAAGGCTGTGTAAATGGTGGTGAAGGGGCTCAAACTAGGGACCTCTTTTAATTATTGCCCTTATCTCTTCCTTCACAGCAGAACTGTTCTGCCTTTCATCACAATAATAAGGCCTGCCAAGTTCTGGACCAAGGGCTCTGTAAACTATGATCAAAACAATGTACCATTACACCATCTGAGCCCTACAAAATAGTGATGCATTTCAAACATATCAGTTAGTACAGTCATCCAACAGCAGGGAAAGGAGTCTGTAGACTCAGTCAGGTAGTCTATATATGCATGTATATATGTATGGAGATGCATATATGTGGACAAATCTATACATGATACACACACACACACACACACACACACACACACACACACATATATATATATATATATATATATAGAGAGAGAGAGAGAGAGAGACATCCACATTCATTTCCACATATATGCATATATGCATGATATGCAGAGATATACATCCACATTCATTTCCACATATATGCATAAATATATATATATATATATATATATATATATATATATATATATGAGAAATACATATATCAATATATGACAGCTACAAAGACCTGCAATCAGAGGGTCATACTGCTGCACACTGGAATTCTAAATGTGGTAATTCACTCACTGGAAGTATTCCTTAAAATGGGGAACAATGACATCTGTGCTGTAACAGACACTTGGTAAAGGCAGCAGAAAGCACCCCTGCAGTACCAGCGTATAATTAATTCCACAACTTTTTGCTGCAAAAAGTGGACTGAAGCTCCAAAGGTGGTGGTATTTTCATATTCACAAAGGATGCACACAACTACAGAGTGGTAGACCAACATTATACATTAGAGATCCTGCAGGTGTAGCTGACAGTGGGTAAGACAGTGGCTCAGGTTGTAACCTCATGGCAGCCATGAAAATGGAGACTAGTTGCATGACAGCTGAATCAAGCAATGCACTATGAACACGTACACAAATGCATGGATATCACCTTATCCAATACAACCAGGACCCTCACCTCCAAAAAAAGGAAACTGATCTGGTCGTCCCCTGCCATAAAGAAACTTTACAACAGAAGGAGAGAACTGATATGGTCTAAGGTGAAGTCCCAAGACAGGAAATAAACCCTTATCAGCCTCAATGAATAGTTGAGATCCCTCATCAAATACTACAAAGTTAGCTGTGAGAACAGAATTAGAGCACATAGTAAAGACAACCACAAGGCCTCATACAGTTATGTAAAGAATCTACATGGCAATACCAAAAATTGTTCTGAGCTACTAGGCAATAGTACCTGCCAGACTTGAGCCAACAAATAATGCCAATATACAGGCTGGCATCTTGAGTGCAAACATTACCCTTCACTCCCCCCAAAGGACCAATCACAATACCAGCACACCACCAGGCACCCAGTATTACTGCAGCACAGGTTAAAACACCACTGTCCAAGGCCAAGAATACAGCTTCTATGGGACCTGAGATTATCCCTGGCTGTGTTATACATGAACTACAGGGTGACCTGGCAGCTGACCTCACCTCAGGCTTTGTCCCTTCTGGATTGTGTACTGCTACAGTCACCCCTCTCCACAAATGAGGTGTAACTACAAACCCTGGGAAATACCACCCCAACTGCCTGACAAGTCTGTTATGCAACACTATGGAATGCATCATCATACACCTAATAAACAGGGATATGTGAATCTGCAGACTCAGGATCCCACACAGTTTACCTTTGTGAAGGGTAGGTCATACCTGCTCATTCAACCTAGCCAACTTCTTGGTGTTAGTCACCTGAGCTGTGGATGAAGGCAAGGTGTCACATACAGCCTACATTAATCTGGCCAAAAGACTTTGATAACATTTCCCACTCACTAAGCTTGGCATCAACCCCTATATCACTAGGTGGGAACAGAGGCACAAACACAGGGGTAGATTGCAATCCAAATCCAAGTGTGTGACCCTCCAGTGGCAATGAAACGAAAAGCAGAGATTCAAAGGAACTTCAAATAAGATGCATTCATAAAAAATAATAAAGTTTATTCCAATGAGTGAGCTTTTCGTAAAGGCTTCTTCAGACTCTTAAAACAATGAATAAAACTGTTTGAATCATTTTTAAACCATCCTTAAGCTTCCTATTGGACATTACAAATTGATATGTCACATGTTATCTTGTCTTAAAGGAACAGATACTCAAAAAGTTAACATAGTTAAATGCAACAATGTTTAGAAGGAATACTTCCATCCAAATATACAATTAATGATCAGAATGTCCATGCAAATAAGTAAAAATATGCATATACCCTGATACATTCTAAAAATAAAAGGAGCATTGTGCTTGGTCCTATATCATTCTACAATCATTAAAAACTGTTGCTACATTCATTAAAAACCCTGAACATTCTCTCTCCTCATGGTGTTAAAAACATTAAAATCCTTAGATAAACAGCAAGTTTTATCGCTTCAATATCTAGCATCTCTACTAAGATAGTGGTGTGTCAATGCAACTTTGCATATATCAGGTTAAAAAATAATATAGCGAGAACTCTGTACTAAAATGTAAGCTTTACCACAAAACAACATAGCGAATATAATGTATTTCGCGATGTGCCTCATCAAGGAGTCAGACCTCATCATATCGGTGAAAGGCTGTTGTCCAAGATTAAAAATTCCACAAATAGGAACCTCTTAGATTCCACGTAAAACAAACTGTTTACAAGTTGTAAAGTGCCGTGCTGTAGGAACTCTGAATGCAATTGAGTACAACCTAACTTCATGCTATGGTAACTCAACGTATGTGAGCACGTTCTAAGCATCTAAGTACTGAACAACAGAAACAATGTTTAAATTTCTAAGAAAAAAGGTGAGCCTATATTAGGTCGGCTGTCCTGTGCCTAAAATAGACAGTATTTGTAAGCACGATTATGCCCTAGAAGCATATATTGATCACAAAGTGTCACTATTTAAAACAATGAAACGTGTACATATTAATGAGTACACTTATTAAAGTGTTCTGAACATGGCAGAGATGGCATTAACTAATACAAAATAAAAAGATAAAAACAGATAAATAGTGGAATGCTAGGCGTAACACATAAAAATTGACACAATAAAGCTTGAAATTAGCACAAAGCACACATATAATAATACCTAAGTATAAAGCTCCATGGATGATGGGGTCCCTAACTAGTAAAAAAGCAACTACTTCCATGTACATAGTTGGTGCTAAATATAACAACATTCTAAGTTAAAAAGGTCAAATGAAAAATGTGAAGAGATAAACAATCCGCAACAATACTAAGCCTGTACCTAATGATAAAACAAAACTATCTATTGATGTATGGGGTACCTAGCTCAGTCGCAAAATAAATTCCAGCTACAGTGAACAAATATATAGACGTATATGCATGCTTGTATATACATGTGTATATATTTACACACATGCATGTGTAAGCTATGCCCAATAACCACTAATATATTGAGGTGGTGATAGGAGGGGATGAAAAACATACTAGTATGTGAGGTATGGGCTCAGAAGTAAGGCTAAAACAGGGGTAGATTGGACATACTGCTGTCATACATTGAGACAGTTGCAGATGTTACTGGGTTTGTTGTAACATCCTTTATAAGGAATATGACTTCGGTAATACCAATAGATGTGAGTATTTACAGACTGAATTCCCCAGAGTCCACAACTGATTTACCAAGGACACCAACTGTCTGGTGGACACACAAAATATAACAGGCAAACATGCGGCCAGTCTGTGGACAATGTGCCAGTGGAGAGGTAAGTCAGAGACATATCACTGTGAGTCATGACATCACACACTAAATGTATGTCCATACAAACCCTGCCAATCTATCAACACTGATGACATAGAATCTGTACACAAATCTGGGGATATGTCCCCCATGTTGGTTGGCTGTCTCCACATGTTCTGTCCTATGACATATTGCTACCAACTCTGTAATGTCCCTCACACAGGCAAGGAAATGGGGCAAGGCCCACATTAAGGAATGTCCCATATGTCAGAACTAGCAGCAGTGTCCAGGTCCACAGCACAATACAGTGTGAGCACATACATAGTGGTATGGCTGTACCAATACCTGACATCTGCACATCTGTACAGAGGACAGAGAGAAAGTAGAGAGCCAACAGGCCATTAGGATGAATGTTTTGAAAGATACAGATCTGAAACTGAAAAGTATGCCATTGCTACATGGCAGCAGTCCTCAATGACATGTCCAAAAAACATAGTAGTCTGCAGTTAATATCAACATATCAGATCAATATCCAACAGGAGATAAATATAAACATACAGCTCAAACACCAAGAACAAGATACTTAGTACTCAGATTCCAGTTTTGCATGCAGGGGTGTATGGTTCCAGTACTACAATCTGCAATCTTCTCTTACTTGCAAAAGCACTGTTAAAAGTACTAACGCAGTGATACAATATGTGTTAAACTATTAATGTCAACCAGTGCATTGGTGTAAATGCAAGTATGACTGCATATAACCTGGGGTACTACCCATGTATGAAACAAAAACAAAGAGAAAAGATTCTTGTACTACCCATGTATACCCAGGTGTCCCATACAGTATAGTCGCACCCCTTGCTACTGTAATGCAGCACATAGAAGCATGTTATGTACAGGAAATTAAATACACTTAATAAAGATGTCATTACCCTGCTATTTTATCAGATTAGAATGTGATTACTGGTTACTAGGGCTAAGCTATGCTTAGCAGATGTAACCATTGCTTAAATATAAATGCTAAGCAAATTTGCACACTGGTAAGCAAAGCCTACACGGTGTAAACACCTATTCATTTAAGTGTACATTAGCACTGTTTACTGTTGTGCAAACCCATGCAAACATGCTCAAAGCTGCTCAAAATCACCTTAACCACTCTTTCTCCAACAGTCTTTGTTCTGCCTAGCAACAAAATAAACAGCCCTTGCAGGTCTTGAACCCAGGAGCCTGCACACCATAGCCTATGCAATTTACCAGTAAGCCACCTCAGCTGTATTGTTTGAAGATATTTTCTAAAACAAACCCTTTTTTACAGCCAGTTTACAATAGGGAAGAGACAAGTGTGCAATTAGGAAGGATTGGTATCTATAAATATATATATATATATATATATATATATATATATATATATATATATATATATATATCTGAATAGAAACATACATAGAAAGGATGTGAGATATGTAGGGAGATCCATATATGTGTACAACAATATATAGATATATTTCCAATAAATACTGAGGTGTACACACACACACACACACACACATATATATTTATATATATATATATATATATACATATGTATATATATATATATATATATATATATATATATATATATATATATATATATATATACAAATATATATATATATATATATATATATATATATATATATATTAGATACATGTATACACACATGCACATGTATATATATACATACATATGTATATATACATATATATATATATATATATATATATATATATATATATATATATATATATATATATATATATATATATATATATATACATACACACACACACACACACACACACACACACACACACACACACACACACACACACACACACACATATTTAGATATATTTGTTAGTAATTGCAGGTGTGGGGGTAGCCACATCCTTTGATTTCCTGTCCTTGCCTATTTAAGTGGTACAGTTTGAAATATTTTCTGCTTAAAATCTCAGCTTTGGCCGGCTAAGATCTAGCTGTATTCAACTGAACTTATAAGAGAATTTAAGTACCTTTATCTGCACTTTTTTCAAATAATACGTATTTAAATTGATTTAGCTGTCTTTCATGATTATTAACTGAACTGGAAGTGTTGACTCTGTTCTTCAGTTAGTTTTCCTACCCACCCACCCTGTTTCTGTTTTGGTGTTAATCTTAGTGGTGTTGAAACTGCCTGCCCCTCTTGTAAATTTGTGTTTCTATACTCCTTCTGGGCCCATCTCATTTGCTCACTCAACTGAGTGCAGTGAGATCATATTCTGATTTCAGGCACTCCTACTGTGTACAAATAGAGCATCTGGGAAAGAAAACAAAAAAAAATGTAAGCTTGTTTCCTGCCTTTCCTGTTAAGTGGTCTAGACTGTTTGTAGGATTCTGAGTCCCCAAGCCCTTCTGTGTTGGAGGGAAGCCTTCCAGCTTAATTTTGTTTCTTATAACTAGCCAGTTTTCTAGTTTCAGCACTCCAATCTGTTTCTTTGAACTCAGCACTTGTTCAGAACTCATTGTAAGCACTACATAAGCTGCAAATTACTACAGCACTCAACATTCCTCATTTGTCTAGTGGAAAGCAGTTTTTAGTACTTAATAAATAAGCACTTATCCAGGCATGTCTAAGGGTCAGTTCCCAGTGATTTTACCTCTCTACCTGATGAATCTGGGCATCTTGGGGCAATGCAGCAATTGCCTCATGTACACAGACAACCCTCTCCTCCTACCACCCAACACTACAACCTGTGAGAGATGCACTTATATAGCCAAACTGGAAGCAAAGCTCTCTTCACCCAAGACTGGACTAGACAGTCAAGAGGAGAAGGTAAACACATGCACCCCACCACACTCATCACATAGTCCCTCAAAACCTACACTACCAAAACATACACATAGAAACACAAAACACACACCTACATTTGCGGAGGCTCTCAATAAAAACCTGCCCAAGCATCAGGGACATTCAAAGCATAAACGCAAGCAAACTCCACTCCCAACACAACCAAAATGACACATAGCCCACAAACTCAGTGTGCCACTCAACCACAGCCCATAAGGCATAACAACGTACCCAACACTCTAGTCATAGGTTACTCTATAATCAGGCACACTGATGTTCCACTCACTAGACTAAACTAGGAGAAAGTTACTGTCAGCTGCCTGTCAGGTGCCAGGATATGCCACATAACACATGCACTCAGGTCACTCCACAATAAGTACAAATATGACACTGTCATTGTCCATATTGGTGTGAATGACCTGAGATGTACCTCCATGGACTACATGAAAAGAGACATGGAGGAGCTCTCCGATCTTGTATCCCAGGCAGATATGACCCTAACCCTGAGTAGCATCCTGCCATCACCAAGAATGATACCACAGTACAAGGACAAAATGATTGACTTCAACAATTGGCTAAGCTTCTGGTGTCATTCTAAGGGGATCCAGTATTTGTCTGCCTGAGACAACATGACCGACAGTCCACGATGCTTTGCCAGAGATGGCCTGCACCTGTCGCCTTTAAGATTCCGGATACTGGATAAAGCTCTTGCCACCCCTATAGTGCCTTTTTTAGGCAAGGTTCAAATGACAAATTCACCACCGTAACAGGTACAAGCAAGCAAAATCTGAGGGTAAGGCTACTCAATGCTAGAAGTCTAAACCTCAAAATGCACTCACTCGAGGCACTCCTTAAAATGGAGAACATTGGCATCTGTGCAGTGACAGAGACCTGGTTCAAAGCTCCAGAGAGCACCACTGCATTACCAGGCTTCAATTCATACCACACCTTTCGGCCACCTAACCCAGAAAGAAGCAGTAAAGGCGGAGGCGTGTCCATATTCATTAAGGATATCCACACCTCCAGGCTAGTTGCACAGCATAATACATCAGAGATTATCCAAGTGCAACTAACTCTGGCCAACACCGCAATCCAAATTGTAGCTTGGTACAGACCCCCCATCATGCCCCAGGATTCACACTCCTCATTTCTTGATACACTGGAAAGTATTAGGGTACAACCCAACACCCTAATAATGGGCAATTTCAACTACCTCAGCATTAACTGGGAAAACTACTCATGTACCAACTCTTTTGCTCAACATTTTCTAGAATTCATAAATTCCAACGCCTTGGATCAACTTATTCACACCCCCATCAAGGGCAGCAATATCAGAGACCTGGTCATTACCAACATGGGAAACTGGTGTTCCACACCAGAGGTCAATTCTTCGTTGGTCAGATCCGACCACAAGCTAATCAGCCTAGACTTCCACATCCCACCCCCACCCCCAATCAGGGAAACCATCGTAAAAAACTTCTCCAAAGCCAACTTCACACTTCTTAAGACAGAAGTGGCAAACTTCATGACACCCATGCAGATGGACAATAGAGGTATGACTGCCGAATCCTACACAAATGCACTTTATAAGCACTTACACGAGTGCATGGATCATGCTATCCCTAATAGAACCAAGATGTTATCCTCCAAAAAAGGAAGCCAATCTGGTGGTCCTCTGCCATAAACAAACTCTACAACAGAAGAAAGAAACTGTTGCAAAAAAGAGTAAAATCCCATGACTGGAGGAACTCCCTGGTCAACCTCAGTAAGAAGGTGAGATCCCTCATAAAATCCAAAGCTAGTTATGAAAACAAAATTGCCACTGATTCTAAAGACAACCACAAAGCATTCTATAGCTATGTCAAGAATCTAAATGGGAACACTCAGATCTGCTCTGAGTTACAGCACAATGGCACTAAATATACAGAACCAACTGATATTGCCAACATCCTAGCAGATAGGTTCAGTGCTAACTTTAGCCCCCTCTCACCACCTAGAGGGCCCATCTCTATACTGAAAGAATGCAAAGTTCCTATAATCACGGCTGTACATGTAAAAAACACACCCTCCAAAGCCAAGAACACAGCATCCATGGGACCTGACAATATCCCAGGCTGCATTCTACACAAACTACAGAATGAACTGGCACCCTACCTAAGTACCATGTTCAATCATAGCCTCACCTCAGGCTTTGTACTCACTGAATGGTGCACCATGACGGTTATCCCACTCCACAAAGGGGGAGCCACGACGGATCCCGGGAACTACTGCCCCATTAGCCTGACGAGCCTGGTCTGCAAGGCCATGGAATGTATCATTGTGGAAATCATAAACAAAGACATTGGTAATCTCCAAACTGTGGACCCTACCCAGCTTGTATTTGTAAAAAGCAGATCATGTCTCCTAAACCTGATTGACTTCTTTGAAGCAGTCACCAAAGCCATAGATGAAGGTAAAATGGTTCACACAGCTTATCTAGATCTCGCCAAGGCTTTCGACACCATCCCCCACTCTGGAATTATAGATAAGCTCACTAAACTAGGTATAAATCCCTATGTCACAAGATGGGTTGCCAACTGGCTCATGGACAGAACCCACACTGTGAAAGTAGCGGATTCCAAATCCGACATCAGACCAGTGACAAGTGGAGTACCACAGGGTTCAGTCCTGGGTCCTCTCCTGTTTGGTATCTACTTCTCTGAAGTGCAGGTCAACACAGAAGGTCTTTGGCTAACAAAGTTTGCAGATGACTGCAAACTAGGAGCCATAATCAAAACTCCTAACGATGTGGACAAACTACAAAAGGGCCTCACTGAGACAGATACCTGGTGTCAAAGCCATGGCCTGAAGCTTAATGTCAAAAAGTGTATTGTCATCCCCTTTGGTAATAACTCTGTACCCATGAACTACCACATAGCTGGTAATCTACTTAATGCCAAAAATGTGATAAGAGACCTTGAGACACAGGTGGACAGTAGTCTCTCCTTTGATAATCACATCACCACAGTGGTCAGGAAATCCTTCTACGTGGCTCATCTCATCACAAAAGGATTCTCATCCAGAAAAAAAGAGGTCATTGTTCCCCTCTACTCATCACTCATTAGACCCATTATAGAGTACAACACCCCTTTTGGTATGTACCTCACAAGACATCTACAACAACTTGAAAGACCACAGAAATACCTCACAAAGAGGATTACTGGCCTCAAACAGATACCCTATGCAGACCGTCTCAAAAAACTACAGCTTTACTCCATCGCATATCGCCTACTCAGGTGCGATCTCTGCCTAACATACAAAGCTATGTCAAACCCAGAGCTGTTGGACATGCTCCACTTAAAGAAATCCCAATCCCTCCGAGCTACATGCTCTAGGGACCTAAACCTTGTCACCACAATAAACAGAACATGCTGGAGGGATAGATTCCTGTCCCAGAGACTTCCCATACTCTGGAACAGACTACCTATCTATGTCAAACAGAGCTCCTCATTAGCACTCTTCGAGAAAATCTTGACGATTGGATGGGAAATGGGAAATTCACTTCTGTGGCTCTGCTCGACAGGGGGACAGGAAAATAATTTTCTTGGGTGGCGAAAGTCAGGGTACATTTTTTGGCTAGGGTCGTTAGCCTAGTACCTACCTATGAACCTAGATATATATATATATATATATATATATATATATATATATATATATATATATGCATACATGCCCCAAAATGCCCATACAAATATATGCTGCTGATAGACAACCCACAACTGGGGCAGCATGCACAGTTGGATACAAAAGCAGCCATAACATTCACATCTGCCCCCCCCAACCCACAGTCCAAATAAATAATTGAACAGTATCCTGCTACAAAATCATGATAGGCCATACACAATGGCCAGACATACAACAACCTCTTAGGAAAACAAATAACATGTCTGAACATAGCAAAGGAAAATACAACCAGCCAGTAATTCATACGTGTTTATTATACTCTGATGTCTTGGCTAAAAGGAGTAAACATTACCAGAAATACATGCCTTAATCACAAGAGGCAATTAACACCTAATTACATAATTGAATACACAGCCTCCAATTACACTCGTCATTTAACCCCCTACAGGATAAAATATCACAGTTAATATTAATAGATTGAGTCTGTATAAAACAACTGTCCTTTTATGAATGTTTCATCACACTGAGGAACAGACATTTTCAGAAAAAGTACCTTGAGATCCACTACTGTCTCCATGGTGAGATTTATTCAAATGTACAGCTATAGAACTGACATATTTCTTATCAGTAATATGTCTGACAAGTTCTAACAGCCTAGTTTTAAAACATGTGTTACTGTCCCTCACATAAAATATGTTACAAAGCCATCTAAGAGCATTCTTTATACACCAACCTCTTGAATGTACAGACTTCAACATGTTTCCCAGCCATTCCCCTCAGCAGGAATTAGAGCACTAAAGAATGATAGACCAGTATACCTATCCACCTACTACTCTATGACATCTGGACAAAGCCTGACATAATTGCGGGACAGAAGCCCTAGTACAAGGCCATACATGAAATATTGCTGTTATACACTGAGAAAGTTACTGATGTTACAGGATTTGTTGTAACATATCTTATTCTGAGGGATATAAAGTCAGAAAAACAAATGGATTTTATCATCTACATAATGCAATCACCAGAGTATGCTACTGATTTGCCAAGGACACCTGTCTGATGATAGCCCATACATAGCAGGCTAATCTGTGACCATTATGTGGATGGCCCTACAGTTGAGAGCTATGCAGAGACAGTGCTTTGTCAGACTGAAACCCCTGCAGAAGTAGCATGTGCAGACAAACCCTGTTAAACTAGCAGTATTCCAAACATATAACAGCAATACTCACATTCTGCTCCTAAGTCTTGAACCTTCCCCACCATTTAGTTGGCTTGTCTCCATAAGTCTTGTTGTAAGAGGTAGTAGCTCACATAACTCCAGTATGTCTTTCTCACAAATAAGGGAAAGGGACAGCACCCATATGGAGTACTCATTTATAGGAGTGTGTTGCCTTGACAATAGCTATTGGAAGAACTACACAGCTTCTCTGCATGCAATTAGCAAGCAGGGAACCCTAATAGGTGAACAGACCATCACCTGGTCATGTGCATCACCTACAAAAGCCATGCTGCCACCTATTCAAACAAGCTCTATTCCTGTAGTGCAGAGAGAGAGAGAGAGAGAGAGAGAGAGATAACAAATGAAACAAAGTGGGAAAGATAAGAAAGAAAAAAGGTAAGTGGAACATGTAAGCAAGTAACTGAATGCAGTACCTGGTCTGTAATAATGGGAAATAGGATTTGAAGGAATATATGTCCGAACAAGACATGCTGTACTAATGGCCTGCTAAACAGCTGCTATGGCTATAGCATATAGCCCTCTCTGCAGTGGGAGATAGCACAGATATACCTCTCAACTGTACAGATCTTCACAGAATGTCCACATTTTACCATCATGTATTTTTGTATGTTCCTCCTGAGCTCTGTACTTTTCTAGCAAATAGCTGAGGATTTAATCCATCAGGTAATGACAAACACTTGAGTTTAAAACTCCACATCCTTAAGAATAATGTAATGCTAAATGTATAATTCTACGAACATCATACATTTGTAACAGGAATATTTCAATTCTGTCCTTATTTATCCCCCCACCATTTTAGGCATTGTCCAGATGTGATGCTCTGAGAGGTTGTGAGATGGGGTCACAGCTCAGGAGCCTGATTCACCCTGGAAAAGGAAATGCCATATATGACAACTGCAAGCGTGTCTGTCAAACAGTTGTGACTGTGCAACTGCTAGGCCAGTTAATGGGATGTTTTCCATATCCATATTACCTGTGATTATGAGTATGACACATTTGCCTTGTAAAGCTAAGAGACCTATAGAGTGCATGTTCATAGTAAAGTGCTGTTGCAGACATGTGTTGAACTGCATGTGATATCCTGAATTAATAGCATTCAACTGTAACAGTGTTCTGCTGGACAATAAGCATATTTGTGACTGATATCTGTAGTCACATACACATATACCTGTGTTATGTCAGCCAAACAATTGGCAGGTCTGTGAGCAATGACATTGCAACATAATAGCCTACTTATGACTGTTGGACATCTTCAAGGTTATCACAGTGATATCAAACCCTACTGTTCAATCAATGTACTAATGTATGGTGCAGCTATATTAATACAGTATCAATGTCACCTATGACACCCACTTATGTGTGCCATTGTCCAGATGTACTGCTGTAACAGTTTGAGATGTATGATTGAGTGGCAAGACTGTAACTACAGTGTGCCATATTAACATACAACAGAAATGTATACCAAATATCCCCCTGAGCATATGTATGTATGCTTATGTTCAGTTAGAAGGTACAATACTAAATCACATGGGTTTCAAGCATTCCGTTACATAGGTTGTGTATGTTGCACATGTGTGTAATATCAGTGTCAGTGCATACAACAGACAGAAATGTGTACAGCTACTGGTTGTTGCAGTTCCCTGACACTGCTATGGGTAGTAGACTAGGCATGATATTCAGCTATTAATCAGAGAAGTGCCCAACTATGTCATGACCCTCTGTCCATGCCTACCACTACCAGCTATATCGACAGCTATATACAGTGGATATCACAAGTGTACACACCCCTGTTAGAATGCCAACTATGTGTACTGTATGACAATCAGACCACAGAAGATCATTTCATAATGTTTCTCATCTTTATGTGACCCCTAACCTGTACAATTCCATTGAAATACAATCAAAGGTGTTTCTATGAAGGTGACCAAGTATTGCCAAGTGAAGATGTGCCATGATGTTAGAGTCCAGACCAAGATGGATGAATGCTGTAACCATCTCAAGAGGTGCATACACAGCACATGAGTTTAAGGGTGTGCACATTCATTCAACCTGCTTACTGTACTGAGTATTATTTCCATATGTTTTCACAGACCTGATTGTTATGTTTGCAATTAAATTGTACAGGCTATAGGTCACACTATAGGTGGGAATTGTTAGGATATGAGTTACTGTGGTGTCATGCTCCAATTGCACAAGTACCAGGCAGTGTATTGGGGGTGTGTACCCTTCATATCCACTGTAGCTATATGGACACAGCAGCACCTGACCTGTATATCCAGCCTCCACCAAGGTAGAGTAATCCCCTTTGGTGGACAGCAGCAATACACAAACCACATAATAGGTTGCTACATTGGCTGTACAGGGACACATAGGTGCAGGCAACAACAGTGAAGCAAGTCCACCTATATCTGAGCAAGCATGTAAGTTCACAGGTGACTTCCTGTAAGGCTGACTATGACTATGAATTGGACATATCCACACCACCAAGGACAATTGCAACCGTGTCTCCACATATGTTGTAAGTCTCAGATGAAACAATACAATTCACCCTGTACTGGGGGAAAAACACCTCATACACACACCATGGATATAGGCAACATACATCACACATGTTAGGTGGGAACATTGCCACCCTGTCCACCCCATTTATACAGGGAGATATGCACATCAACCACACTCCTCCCCTCAGCAATGGTGAGCATGTACATATTCCTTATGAAGCAACAACAACATATCTCCATGGGGCATAATAACATCAGTGTCTGCCTCCTACATGACATCAGGCATGTGCTCAAAACTCCATCAAACACCTGAGTCAAACACAGACCTGACACCATCCACACGCCATCCACATGAAAGATACCCACTGTCAACCCTCTACACAGAAATTAATAGAGGTTAGGGGATTATGCAATCAAGTGTCCAACATTGGAGGGAATGAGATAGCTCAGGGACAGGCGTGTATTGTAAGCTGCTATAGCCATAATAGCTTGGAGGGTTTTGGTGTACTGTGGATTATTTTTATTTATTTTATTTTTATTTATTTTACATTTGTTGACCGGGCTAGTCTAACTGGATATATGTCCATTTTCAGTAGAGGCCCGGGGAGAAAAGCTCCAGGACAATAACAGATGAAAAAGTAAAATTGTGTAGAATAAAATAAAGTTTACATAGAAAAAATACTGATATACATTTTACTACACACTGGTTAGTAATTATTTACAAAAATATAAAACACACTGGTAAATAACTAATTACAAAAATATAGAAGACAATGGTTAAAATACTATTTACAAAAATATAGAATACGACATTTATAAAGAGTCAATCATAGTAGATTACAAATAAATAGTTCTACTTACAAATGAAATAAGAACAATAGTGTCAAAGAGAGAAAGTAGAAGGAAATAGTAGAGTTAATCCGCTAGTCAGGGTTGTTGCAAGGGCATAGCCATTTTTTTGCAAGTAATATCCACTGTTGATGTGCATTTTGTCAACTGCATGAGTTCCTGTGACCTTTTTCCTGTTTATGTATTCCTGGTAACATGCAGAGTGCTCGCCTACCGGCATTCTCTGTTGAGGAAACAGACATCACCCAATATGTGATTGGACATTAGACCCTGTTACTTGCACAGTGAGCAGAAGATGTGTGGGAGAGGACTGCCCTGTGGAACAGTGTGGTTCACAGGGTAAATGATGCCAGCCTACACAGCAGAACTTATGAGCATGTTCAGCATCGGGTCACTGACCTCAAATGCCATGCCTGTCAATGGGCTGCTGCTGTAGTGAGAAACCGGCTAGCCACAGGTGGGGGCCCAGCCATCCAGCCCCCACTGACACCCACCAAGGAGCTCCTCACCACACTTGGGCCACATGAATGCACAAGCCATGACACTGAGGGAAGCATTGTGGAGGTGGACTGCGCACACACACACACACACACACACACACACACACACACACACACACACACACACACACACACACACACACACACACACACACACACACACACACACTGGATGAGGAGTGTGCAGGTAAGGGCCCAGTGGGGATTAGTACACTAATGTATCAGACATACATGTATCTGTATTGCATCTACATCCATGTGTCAGGTCTGACTGTAGTTCTGGATGGGGTTTTCTAATGCACAGAGGTGCACATCTGTGGTGAGGATAGGACATTGTGTATTACTGCGGTTAGTACTGCAGATGTGCAGACTTGCTGCAGCCATCCTGTACCAAGCCAATATGTATATCTGCTGACAATAACTTCCTCTCACAACTACCTAGGACCCTCTGGTCTACATATGAGACAGCAGCCTGAAGCTGGTGAGTATGACATTGTTCTGTTTTTGCCTGGCAATACCCCAGGCATGTGAAGCTCATGCAATTTACCATGCACACAACCATCAGTAATAGCTATATTGCTTTATGTAATAGCTATATTGCTTGTTGTGCATGTTCACTTGTGCTGGGGTTAACTGTATTGCATCACAGTGATCACCACTGGGGCCTGTCTGACGTAAACTCACCATTCCTGTAGCATACCTCACAACTTGTTAGTGCCAAGATGTCTAGACAGAGGCCAGCAAATTGTGCTGGACAAATGGCCTCAGGTAAGGTCATGCGTGACACATTACTGGTATACAGTGGATATAATTTGTGTACGCACTCCTCTTAAAATGCAAGCTATTCCTGTTACATACTAATTAGGACCACAGTATAACAGTCCACACCTCGTCCAGACTTTAATGTGACCCATAACAGGTACAGTTCACTTGTAAAACCAAGCACCTGGACTCATGTACTGCACCTTCAAGGTTAGCCATCTGTGAGGACGGCAGATGTCCTATCAGCATGATGTTTCAGTCAGATATGATACCTCATGCTGCCATATGTGTCAGTACACTCACTGTGGCCTATTTTGCTATAATATCACATAGATGGGCATTGTTAAGGCACACAGACCACGTCCGACCACGTATCGGTTTCAAACATATGGATATCCCAGACACATCTGTACAAAAGACTGTACAATGGTTTAACCGGCGGCTTGTAAGGCAGATGCTGTTACCAA